>NC_092105.1:2352839-2647563 GCF_045679555.1 Salvelinus alpinus | reverse complement strand
GTTGTCTATTCTATATGAGTCCTTATGGAGCAGGTGTGTTTCTAGGAGCGTTGTGTTAATGTTCCCTTTCTAATGGTCCATGTTTTCTATCTAAATTGAATGTATTTACATGTTGTCTGTCTGGACATGTTGAGGACATTTGTCAATGAAAGGAACAAGTAAACAACCCAGCATGTGTTTATTCTGTTATTATTGATAAGACTTCACAGTCACTAAATGTTTTTAAGTGGCCCAAAAATAAGAAACTCTTAGAACCCAGAAAACCCAGAAGAAGAAACTCTTAGAACCCAGAGAACCCAGAAGAAGAAACTCTTAGAACACAGAGAACCCAGAAGAAGAAACTCTTAGAACCCAGAAAACCCAGAAGAAGAAACTCTTAGAACACAGAGAACCCAGAAGAAGAAACTCTTAGAACACAGAGAACCCAGAAGAAGAAACTCTTAGAACACAGAGAACCCAGAAGAAGAAACTCTTAGAACACAGAAAACCCAGAAGAAGAAACTCATAGAACACAGAAAACCCAGAAGAACAAACTCTTAGAACCCAGAAAACCCAGAAGAAGAAACTCTTAGAACCCAGAGAACCCAGAAGAAGAAACTCTTAGAACACAGAGAACCCAGAAGAAGAAACTCTTAGAACCCAGAAAACCCAGAAGAAGAAACTCTTAGAACACAGAAAACCCAGAAGAAGAAACTCTTAGAACACAGAAAACCCAGAAGAAGAAACTCTTAGAACACAGAGAACCCAGAAGAAGAAACTCTTAGAACACAGAGAACCCAGAAGAAGAAACTCTTAGAACACAGAGAACCCAGAAGAAGAAACTCTTAGAACACAGAGAACCCAGAAGAAGAAACTCTTAGAACACAGAGAACCCAGAAGAAGAAACTCTTAGAACACAGAAAACCCAGAAGAAGAAACTCATAGAACACAGAAAACCCAGAAGAACAAACTCTTAGAACACAGAAAACCCAGAAGAAGAAACTCTTAGAACACAGAAAACACAGAAGAAGAAACTCTTAGAACACAGAAAACCCAGAAGAAGAAACTCTTAGAACCCAGAAAACCCAGAAGAAGAAACTCTTAGAACACAGAAAACCCAGAAGAAGAAACTCTTAGAACACAGAGAACCCAGAATAATAACTTTTTGAAATACTTTCTTTATTGCTCTGATCCAGGCTGGTTAGCAACGGTTGGTGCAATCCGGGATCCTTGGGACATCCCAACTCTGTTATCTCATTGAAGTTGAAATTTAAAAAGGGTGAGGTAAGGGTTGTGGTTAGGTTGTGAGTGAGCTGTATTACAGAATCTCCAGTGGTGAAACGCTGTCTAGGAATGGATCCTCCTCAACTAGGGCTGAAGTGCAGTACAGACTCTGTAGTCTATGGACTAGTATATTAAATGAACTGTAGTACAGACTCTGTAATCTATGGACTAGTATATTAAATGTACTGCAGTACAGACTCTGTAGTCTATGGACTAGTATATTAAATGAACTGTAGTACAGACTCTGTAGTCTATGGACTAGTATATTAAATTAACTGTAGTACAGACTCTGTAGTCTATGGACTAGTATATTAAATGTACTGTAGTACAGACTCTGTAGTCTATGGACTAGTATATTAAATTAACTGTAGTACAGACTCTGTAATCTATGGACTAGTATATTAAATGTACTGCAGTACAGACTCTGTAATCTATGGACTAGTATATTAAATGAACTGTAGTACAGACTCTGTAGTCTATGGACTAGTATATTAAATTAACTGTAGTACAGACTCTGTAATCTATGGACTAGTATATTAAATGAACTGCAGTACAGACTCTGTAGTCTATGGACTAGTATATTAAATGTACTGCAGTACAGACTCTGTAATCTATGGACTAGTATATTAAATGAAATGCAGTACAGACTCTGTAATCTATGGACTAGTATATTAAATGAACTGTAGTACAGACTCTGTAATCTATGGACTAGTATATTAAATGAAATGCAGTACAGACTCTGTAATCTATGGACTAGTATATTAAATGAACTGCAGTACAGACTCTGTAATCTATGGACTAGTATATTAAATGAACTGTAGGTCTACAGACTGTCCTCCTGGAGACAGCCCTGTCTGTCCAGGGGTCTACAGACTGTCCTCCTGGAGATAGCCCTGTCTGTCCAGAGGTCTACAGACTGTCCTCCTGAAGACAGCCATGTCTGTCCAGAGGTCTACAGACTGTCCTCCTGAAGACAGCCATGTCTGTCCAGAGGTCTACAGACTGTCCTCCTGGAGACAGTCCTGTCTGTCCAGAGGTCTACAGACTGTCCTCCTGGAGACAGTCCTGTCTGTCCAGAGGTCTACAGACTGTCCTCCTGGAGACAGTCTTGTCTGTCCAGAGGTCTACAGACTGTCCTCCTGGAGACAGCCCTGTCTGTCCAGAGGTCTACAGGCTGTCCTCCTGGAGACAGCCCTGTCTGTCCAGAGGTCTACAGGCTGTCCTCCTGGAGACAGCCCTGTCTGTCCAGAGGTCTACAGGCTGTCCTCCTGGAGACAGTCCTGTCTGTCCAGGGGTCGACAGGCTGTCCTCCTGGAGACAGTCCTGTCTGTCCAGAGGTCTACAGGCTGTCCTCCTGGAGACAGCCCTGTCTGTCCAGAGGTCTACAGGCTGTCCTCCTGGAGACAGTCCTGTCTGTCCAGGGGTCTACAGGCTGTCCTCCTGGAGACAGCCCTGTCTGTCCAGAGGTCTACAGGCTGTCCTCCTGGAGACAGCCCTGTCTGTCCAGAGGTCTACAGGCTGTCCTCCTGGAGACAGCCCTGTCTGTCCAGAGGTCTACAGGCTGTCCTCCTGGAGACAGCCCTGTCTGTCCAGAGGTCTACAGGCTGTCCTCCTGGAGACAGTCCTGTCTGTCCAGAGGTCTACAGGCTGTCCTCCTGGAGACAGTCCTGTCTGTCCAGAGGTCTACAGGCTGTCCTCCTGGAGACAGTCCTGTCTGTCCAGAGGTCTACAGACTGTCCTCCTGGAGACAGTCCTGTCTGTCCAGAGGTCTACAGACTGTCCTCCTGGAGACAGTCCTGTCTGTCCAGAGGTCTACAGACTGTCCTCCTGGAGACAGTCCTGTCTGTCCAGAGGTCTACAGACTGTCCTCCTGGAGACAGTCCTGTCTGTCCAGAGGTCTACAGACTGTCCTCCTGGAGACAGTCCTGTCTGTCCAGAGGTCTACAGACTGTCCTCCTGGAGACAGCCCTGTCTGTCCAGAGGTCTACAGGCTGTCCTCCTGGAGACAGTCCTGTCTGTCCAGAGGTCTACAGACTGTCCTCCTGGAGACAGTCCTGTCTGTCCAGAGGTCTACAGGCTGTCCTCCTGGAGACAGCCCTGTCTGTCCAGAGGTCTACAGGCTGTCCTCCTGGAGACAGTCCTGTCTGTCCAGAGGTCTCCACTCAGAATCTCTGTATTCCTTTGCAGTAAAGAGGCGGAAGTGAGGAGTTCTGTCCAGTGCTACTTTGTAAGCCATTATAACAACACAGGACTAAGGTGGAGATAAATCACTACGTTTAATAGTCCAGAGTGGTAGAACTGTGAATCTTAGAAGAGCTCTGAGGGGTACAGGCAGAAGGTTTGTCCTGTTGTGAACACCTGACAAGGTAGTCAGGTGAGCGCGGTAAGGTTGTAAGGTGTAGTAATGGCTGTAGAGAAGCATTATGTTGCTGTATGTTTATGTGACCGGATATTAGACCATCAGCCCCAGATGTCTGTATTCAGTACAGCAGATAACACTACCTCTTCATCTGAAGACACTAAACCAACAGTCTTTTCTCTTTTAAACAAAACAATTATTTAACAGTACCAAAATCAAAACAGACACTAAACATTCACTATCTTTTATTTGATTTCTGAATGTCACTTTTCCCTACATGGGTTTAGTTTTAGTGGCTATATTTTGGGAGGTACTTGAGAAATGTAGAGCAAACATTAAGTCCAATGGTTTCGTTGATGAGAACCCTTTAGAGTTAAATTTGAAAGAACCCAGTAGACACTGGCTATGTCCCAAATGGAACACTATTTACTACATATAGTGCACTAGTTTAGACTGGGCTCCTTAGTGCACTGCTGTTGAGCAGAGCCCTATGTGGGGAATAGGGTGTCATTTGGGACGCAGACACTCCGAGACCATCTGACCACTGTGTCCTGCAGACTGGTAAGTGCTGAGTTACGGAGAGACGATCTGACCACTGTGTCCTACAGACTGGTAAGTGCTGAGTTATGGAGAGACCATCTGACCACTGTGTCCTACAGACTGGTAAGTGCTGGGTTACGGAGAGACGATCTGACCACTGTGTCCTACAGACTGGTAAGTGCTGGGTTATGGAGAGACCATCTGACCACTGTGTCCTGCAGACTGGTAAGTGCTGGGTTACGGAGAGACCATCTGACCACTGTGTCCTGCAGACTGGTAAGTGCTGGGTTATGGAGAGACCATCTGACCACTGTGTCCTGCAGACTGGTAAGTGCTGGGTTACGGAGAGACCATCTGACCACTGTGTCCTGCAGACTGGTAAGTGCTGGGTTACGGAGAGACCATCTGACCACTGTGTCCTGCAGACTGGTAAGTGCTGGGTTACGGAGAGACCATCTGACCACTGTGTCCTGCAGACTGGTAAGTGCTGGGTTACTGAGAGACCATCTGACCACTGTGTCCTGCAGACTGGTAAGTGCTGGGTTACGGAGAGACCATCTGACCACTGTGTCCTACAGACTGGTAAGTGCTGGGTTACGGAGAGACCATCTGACCACTGTGTCCTACAGACTGGTAAGTGCTGAGTTATGGAGAGACCATCTGACCACTGTGTCCTGCAGACTGGTAAGTGCTGGGTTACGGAGAGACCATCTGACCACTGTGTCCTACAGACTGGTAAGTGCTGGGTTACGGAGAGACAATGATAAAATAGTTGATGCATTGTGACTCTTGTACATGTTCTACAGATCTAGTTATTTTCCTGTACAGTGACAGTTCAACCACTAGTACTTCTACTAGAGTAGAGTACCTTCTACTAGTTGTACTACCTTCTACTAGAGTTGTACTACCTTCTACTAGAGTTGTACTACCTTCTACTAGAGTTGTACTACCTTCTACTAGAGTTGTACTACCTTCTACTAGGTGTACTACCTTCTACTAGAGTTGTACTACCTTCTACTAGAGTTGTACTACCTTCTACTGGAGTTGTACTACCTTCTACTAGAGTTGTACTACCTTCTACTGGAGTTGTACTACCTTCTACTAGAGTTGTACTACCTTCTACTAGAGTTGTACTACCTTCTACTAGAGTTGTACTACCTTCTACTAGAGTTGTACTACCTTCTACTAGAGTTGTACTACCTTCTACTAGAGTTGTACTACCTTCTACTAGAGTTGTACTACCTTCTACTAGAGTTGTACTACCTTCTACTAGAGTTGTACTACCTTCTACTAGAGTTGTACTACCTTCTACTAGAGTTGTACTACCTTCTACTAGAGTTGTACTACCTTCTACTAGAGTTGTACTACCTTCTACTAGAGTTGTACTACCTTCTACTAGAGTTGTACTACCTTCTACTAGAGTTGTACTACCTTCTACTGGAGTTGTACTACCTTCTACTGGAGTTGTACTACCTTCTACTGGAGTTGTACTACCTTCTACTGGAGTTGTACTACCTTCTACTAGAGTTGTACTACCTTCTGCATGTCCAGAAATCTGTTGAAACAGTCGGTCAGATTGTTTCAAACAATAAAATAGGAAAATCTATAACGATGTGGCAGTCTTTGCCATAACCTGAGCGGTATGACGGCTGCATGGTCCCATGGTGTTTGTACTTGCGTACTATTGTTTGTGCAGATGAACGTGGTACCTTCAGGCGTTTGGAAATCTCTCCCATGGATGAACCAGACTTGTGGAGGTTTACAATTTTTTTTTCTGTGGTCTTGCCTGATTTTACGGAGATTTTACGGGTTGACATTTCTAAAAGGTTGCATCTTGGGACATTCCCAGCTGCCAGGTGTACTGGTGTGAAGCCAAACGCGGTCGCCTGCAACACTACAAGCCACCCGACCCCAACACAGGCCCTTAGATGGCGTTGTTGTTTCATCCTCCCCTCACCTCTTCATAAGGTACACATCGTCCCATATTAAACATGGCCACCTCTTCATAAGGTACACATCGTCCCATATTAAACATGGCCACCTCTTCATAAGGTACACATCGTCCCATATTAAACACGGCCACCTCTTCATAAGGTACACATCGTCCCATATTAAACATGGCCACCTCTTCATAAGGTACACATCGTCCCATATTAAACATGGCCACCTCTTCATAAGGTACACATCGTCCCATATTAAACACGGCCACCTCTTCATAAGGTACACATCGTCCCATATTAAACATGGCCACCTCTTCATAAGGTACACATCGTCCCATATTAAACACGGCCACCTCTTCATGAGGTACACATCGTCCCATATTAAACACGGCCACCTCTTCATAAGGTACACATCGTCCCATATTAAACACGGCCACCTCTTCATAAGGTACACATCGTCCCATATTAAACATGGCCACCTCTTCATAAGGTACACATCGTCCCATATTAAACATGGCCACCTCTTCATAAGGTACACATCGTCCCATATTAAACATGGCCACCTCTTCATAAGGTACACATCGTCCCATATTAAACATGGCCACCTCTTCATAAGGTACACATCGTCCCATATTAAACATGGCCACCTCTTCATAAGGTACACATCGTCCCATATTAAACATGGCCACCTCTTCATAAGGTACACATCGTCCCATATTAAACATGGCCACCTCTTCATAAGGTACACATCGTCCCATATTAAACATGGCCACCTCTTCATAAGGTACACATCGTCCCATATTAAACATGGCCACCTCTTCATAAGGTACACATCGTCCCATATTAAACATGGCCACCTCTTCATCTCAACAGGCACCATTTTAAGACCTTACTCTCACTTTAGATCATCTTCAAGAAGAGTGTTGAAAACATCCACTGTACCTACATCCCTAATGGAACCCTATTCCCTATATAGTGCACTACTTTGGACTAGGACCCAATGGCACCCTATTCCCTATATAGTGCACTACTTTGGACTAGGACCCAATGGCACCCTATTCCCTATATAGTGCACTACTTTGGACTAGGACCCAATGGCACCCTATTCCCTATATAGTGCACTACTTTGGACTAGGACCCAATGGCACCCTATTTGGTATTTTATTAAGATCCCCATTAGCTGTTGCAAGAGCAGCAGCTACTCTTCCTGGGGTCCACACAAAACATGAAACATAATACAGAATTACATAATACAGAACATCATTAGACAAGAACAGCTCAAGGACAGAACTACATACATTTGTAAAAAGGCACACGTAGCCCACATATCAATACATAGACACACTATCTAGGTCAAATAGGGGAGAGGCTTAGTGCCGCGAGGTGTTGCTTTATCTGTTTATTGAAACCAGGTTTGCTGTTTATTTGAGCAATACGAGATGGAAAGGAGTTCCATGCAATTAGGGCTCTATATAATACTGTACACTTTCTTGAATTTGTTCTGGATTTGGGGACTGTGAAAAGACCCCTGGTGGCATGTCAGGTGGGATAGGTGTGTGTCAGAGCTGTGTAAGTTGACTACGAAAACAATTTGGGATTTTCAACACTGTTTATTGTAAAAAATAAGTGATGCAGTCAATTTCTCCTCAACTCTTAGCCAAGAGAGACTGGCATGCATACTATTTATATCAGTCCTCTGATTACAATGAAGAGTAAAATGTGCCGCTCTGTTCTGGGCCAGCTGCAGATTAACTAGGTCTTTCCTTGCAGCACTGGACCACACAACTGGACAATAATCAAGATAAGATAATACTAGAGCCTGCAGAACTTGCTTTTTGGAGTGGGGTGTCAAAAAAGCAGAGCATCTCTTTATTACGGACAGACCTCTCCCCATCTTTACAACCATTGAATCTATATGTTTTGACCATGACAGTTTACAATCTAAGGTAACGCCAAGTAATTTAGTCTCCTCAACTTGTTCAACAGCCACACCATTCATTACCAGATTCAGCTGAGGTCTAGAACTTAAGGAATTATTTGTACCAAATACAATGCTCTTAGTTTTAGAGATGTTCAGGACCAGTTTATTACTGGCCACCCATTCCAAAACAGACTGCAACTCTTTGTTAAGGTTTTCAGTGACTTCATTAGCTGTGGTTGCTGATGCGTATATGGTTGAATCATCAGCATACATGGACACACATGCTTTGTTTAATGCCAGTGGCAGGTCATTGGTAAAAATAGAAAAGAGTAGAGGGCCTAGAGAGCTGCCCTGCGGTACACCACACTTTACATGTTTAACATTAGAGAAGCTTCCATTAATGAAAGCCCTTTGAGTTCTATTAGATTGCCATATCGTGGATTCAGAGCTGAGGTTGAAAAGCAATTTTTTTCAACAGGTTATGGTCGATAACATCAAAGGCTGCACTGAAATCTAACAGTACAGCTCCCACAATCTTCTTATCAATTTCTGTCAACCAATCATCAGTCATTTGCGTCAGTGCAATACATGTTGAGTGCCCTTCTCTATAAGCATGATGGTGCAATGGTCTAAGGCAGAACCCAGAGATTCTGGGGGCGGCGCACAATTGGCTCAGCGTCGTCCGGGTTAGGGGAGGATTTGGCCGGCAGGGATATCCTTGTCTCATCGCGCACTAGAGACTCCTGTGTCGGGCCGGGCACAGTGCACACTGACCAGGTGTTTCCTCTGACACATTGGTGCGGCTGGCTTCTGGGTTGGATGTGCATTGTGTCAAGAAGCAGCTGGGTTGCGTTTCGGAGCACGGCTCTCGACCGTCACCTCTCCTGAGTCTGGGAGTTGCAGAGATGAGACAAGACTGTAACTACCAATTGGATACCACAAAAAGGGGTAAAACAAATGTTTACAGAGAAATATCATTATATTTGGTCAAACACAATTTTTTCCAACAGTTTGCTAAGAGCTGGCAGCAAGCTTATAGGTCTGCTGTTAGAACCAGTAAAGGCCCCTTTACCACTCTTGGGTAGCGGAATTACAAAGACTTCCCTCCAGGCCTGAGGACAAAGACTTTCCTCTAGGCTCAGATTAAAGATATGACAGATAGGAGTGGCTATAGAGTCAGCTACCATCCTCAGTAGCTTTCCATCTAAGTTGTTTATGTCAAGAGGTTTGTCATTATTGATCGTTAACAATCATTTTTCCACCTCTCCCACACTAACTTTACAAAATTCAAACTTGCACTGCTTTTCTTTCATTATTTGTTTTTTTATGCATGAATATAATTGCTCACTGTTTGTCGTGGGCATTTCCTGCCTAAGTTTGCCCACTTTGCCAATTAAATAATCATTAAAATAATTGCCAACAAATGGTTTTGTGACGAATAAGCCATCTGATTCGATGAAAGTTGAATTTGTCTTTCTGCCCATAATTTAATTTAAAGTACTCCAAGGTTTTTTCCCCATTATTTATATCATTGATCTTGGCTTCATAATACAGTTTCTTCTTGTTGTTGAGTTCAGTCACATAATTTCTCAGTTTGCAGAAAGTCAGCCAGTCAGATGTGCAGCCAGACTTATTAACCACTCCCTTTGCCCCATCTCTTTCAACCTTACAGTTTTTAAATTCCTCATCAATCCATGGAGCCTTAACAGTTCTAACAGTCAGTTTCTTAACATGGTCATGTTTATCAATAATCGGACAAAGTAATTTCATAAAGTGCTGCATCTGGATGCTCCTCATTAATCACATCAGACCAACACATATTTAGTATGATCTCTTATACACTATTTTAGGGCCAGCTGTTGTAACGTTGTCTTTCCTGGATATAGCCACTATATTGTGATCACTGCATCCAATGGGTACAGATACAGCTAGAGAACAAAGTTCTACAGTATTAGTAAAAATGTGATCAATACATGTGGATGATCTTGTTCCTGTAGTGTTTGTAAACACCCTGGTAGGTTGATAAATAACCTGAACCAGATTACAGGCACTGGTTACAGTAAGAAGCTTCCTCTTGAGAGGACAGCTTGATGAAAACCAGTCAATATTCAGGTCCCCAAGAAAGTAGACCTCTCTGTTTACGTCACATACACTATCAAGCATTTCACACACATTATTTAGATACTGACTGTTAGCACTTGGTGGTCTATAGCAACACCCCAAAATAAAAGGCTTTAGATGAGGCAGGTGAACCTGCAACCACAACACTTCAATAACACTTGACATAAGATCTTCTCTAAGCATTACAGGGATATGGCTCTGAATATATACAGCAACACCTCCCCCATAAGCATTCCTGTCTCTTCTATAGATGTTATATCCTTGTATTGCTACTGCTGTATCATCAAATTAATTATCTAAGTGAGTCTCAGAAATGGCTAATATGAATGTTATCTGATGTGAGTTGGTTATTGATTTCAGTAACCTTATTTCTAAAGCTACATGTATAAAAAATATGAATGAGCTATTTTCCTAGAGAGAGACATAATACTGAGAAGAGCGAACAAAGCAAGAGAAAACAATATACATTCGGCAGTCCATTAATCAATTTGTGTGTGTGTGTGTGTGTGTGTGTGTGTGTGTGTGTGTGTGTGTGTGTGTGTGTGTGTGTGTGTGTGTGTGTGTGTGTGTGTGTGTGTGTGTGTGTGTGTGTGTGTGTGTGTGTGTGGGCACTGCGGTGTTGAAGCTATGAGCCCATAGGCTCGGCTCTCTCATCCCTTCCAGGCTTCTGGGAGGGAGGACAATGAGGCTGTCATGTCCTCACGCGCTCTGGCAGCTTTTATGGCTGGGATCAGTTTTTTTCCTCTTCTGGTGCACAGTTTCAGGATAGTCCTCGTTGAGGAAGATATACGTTCCTCTCAAGTTCTTGGCTCTTTCTAGAACAGCTACCTTGTCCTTGAACCTCAGGAACCTGACCACTATCGGTCTGGGCCTATCACCTGGGTTGGTGATGGGTTTTTCAGTTCTGTTGGTGCGCTTCACCTCAATCTTCCTGTGGCCCATCTTCAATTTCTCAGATCATTTCCCTCACTTTGTCCTCAGACTCCGTCCAGGTCTCATGTGGAGATTCTGCAGTTCCGTCCACAACCATGTTGTTTCGCCTTGATTATCCCTTTAGATAACAATGTTGTAAACATCTGATTATCATGGACTCACACACAGAACTGATGTCCTCTCTCCATGACTTACAGATTGCCGTTCTCCTGTTTCAACTCATCGTGTTGACCCTGGGAGAACTGCACACTGTTCTTTAGGTCCTGGACCTCTCTGTTCTCCTGTTCAACTCATTGAGCTGACCCTGGGAGAACTGCACACTGTTCTTTAGGTCCTGGACCTCTCTGTTCTCCTGTTCAACTCATTGAGCTGACCCTGGGAGAACTGCACACTGTTCTTTAGGTCCTGGACCTCTCTGTTCTCCTGTTTCAACTCATCGTGTTGACCCTGGGAGAACTGCACACTGTTCTTTAGGTCCTGGACCTCTCTGTTCTCCTGTTTCAACTCATCGTGTTGACCCTGGGAGAACTGCACACTGTTCTTTAGGTCCTGGACCTCTCTGTTCTCCTGTTTCAACTCATCGTGTTGACCCTGGGAGAACTGCACACTGTTCTTTAGGTCCTGGACCTCTCTGTTCTCCTGTTTCAACTCATCGTGTTGACCCTGGGAGAACTGCACACTGTTCTTTAGGTCCTGGACCTCTCTGTTCTCCTGTTTCAACTCATCGTGTTGACCCTGGGAGAACTGCACACTGTTCTTTAGGTCCTGGACCTCTCTGTTCTCCTGTTTCAACTCATCGTGTTGACCCTGGGAGAACTGCACACTGTTCTTTAGGTCCTGGACCTCTCTGTTCTCCTGTTTCAACTCATCGTGTTGACCCTGGGAGAACTGCACACTGTTCTTTAGGTCCTGGACCTCTCTGTTCTCCTGTTTCAACTCATCGTGTTGACCCTGGGAGAACTGCACACTGTTCTTTAGGTCCTGGACCTCTCTGTTCTCCTGTTCAACTCATCGTGTTGACCCTGGGAGAACTGCACACTGTTCTTTAGGTCCTGGACCTCTCTGTTCTCCTGTTTCAACTCATCGTGTTGACCCTGGGAGAACTGCACACTGTTCTTTAGGTCCTGGACCTCTCTGTTCTCCTGTTTCAACTCATCGTGTTGACCCTGGGAGAACTGCACACTGTTCTTTAGGTCCTGGACCTCTCTGTTCTCCTGTTTCAACTCATCGTGTTGACCCTGGGAGAACTGCACACTGTTCTTTAGGTCCTGGACCTCTCTGTTCTCCTGTTTCAACTCATCGTGTTGACCCTGGGAGAACTGCACACTGTTCTTTAGGTCCTGGACCTCTCTGTTCTCCTGTTTCAACTCATCGTGTTGACCCTGGGAGAACTGCACACTGTTCTTTAGGTCCTGGACCTCTCTGTTCTCCTGTTTCAACTCATCGTGTTGACCCTGGGAGAACTGCACACTGTTCTTTAGGTCCTGGACCTCTCTGTTCTCCTGTTTCAACTCATCGTGTTGACCCTGGGAGAACTGCACACTGTTCTTTAGGTCCTGGACCTCTCTGTTCTCCTGTTCAACTCATCGTGTTGACCCTGGGAGAACTGCACACTGTTCTTTAGGTCCTGGACCTCTCTGTTCTCCTGTTTCAACTCATCGTGTTGACCCTGGGAGAACTGCACACTGTTCTTTAGGTCCTGGACCTCTCTGTTCTCCTGTTTCAACTCATCGTGTTGACCCTGGGAGAACTGCACACTGTTCTTTAGGTCCTGGACCTCTCTGTTCTCCTGTTTCAACTCATCGTGTTGACCCTGGGAGAACTGCACACTGTTCTTTAGGTCCTGGACCTCTCTGTTCTCCTGTTTCAACTCATCGTGTTGACCCTGGGAGAACTGCACACTGTTCTTTAGGTCCTGGACCTCTCTGTTCTCCTGTTTCAACTCATCGTGTTGACCCTGGGAGAACTGCACACTGTTCTTTAGGTCCTGGACCTCTCTGTTCTCCTGTTCAACTCATCGTGTTGACCCTGGGAGAACTGCACACTGTTCTTTAGGTCCTGGACCTCTCTGTTCTCCTGTTTCAACTCATCGTGTTGACCCTGGGAGAACTGCACACTGTTCTTTAGGTCCTGGACCTCTCTGTTCTCCTGTTCAACTCATTGAGCTGACCCTGGGAGAACTGCACACTGTTCTTTAGGTCCTGGACCTCTCTGTTCTCCTGTTTCAACTCATCGTGTTGACCCTGGGAGAACTGCACACTGTTCTTTAGGTCCTGGACCTCTCTGTTCTCCTGTTTCAACTCATCGTGTTGACCCTGGGAGAACTGCACACTGTTCTTTAGGTCCTGGACCTCTCTGTTCTCCTGTTCAACTCATTGAGCTGACCCTGGGAGAACTGCACACTGTTCTTTAGGTCCTGGACCTCTCTGTTCTCCTGTTTCAACTCATCGTGTTGACCCTGGGAGAACTGCACACTGTTCTTTAGGTCCTGGACCTCTCTGTTCTCCTGTTTCAACTCATCGTGTTGACCCTGGGAGAACTGCACACTGTTCTTTAGGTCCTGGACCTCTCTGTTCTCCTGTTTCAACTCATCGTGTTGACCCTGGGAGAACTGCACACTGTTCTTTAGGTCCTGGACCTCTCTGTTCTCCTGTTTCAACTCGTCGAGCTGACCCTGGGAGAACTGCACACTGTTCTTTAGGTCCTGGACCTCTCTGTTCTCCTGTTTCAACTCATCGTGTTGACCCTGGGAGAACTGCACACTGTTCTTTAGGTCCTGGACCTCTCTGTTCTCCTGTTTCAACTCATCGTGTTGACCCTGGGAGAACTGCACACTGTTCTTCAGGTCCTAGACCTCTCTGTTCTCCTGTTTCAACTCATCGTGTTGACCCTGGGAGAACTGCACACTGTTCTTCATGTCCTGGACCTCTCTGGTCAGGTCATCCATTCTTTTATTAGTCGACTCCACCAGTATTGTTCTTCATGTCCTGGACCTCTCTGGTCCATTCTTTTATTAGTTGACTCCACCAGTATTTGGACAAAACACTTGAAGATATTTTCTCGTTGTAACAACTGCTTGTAGGTATTTTTTTGTTCGTTTTAAAAGATCCTTCACGTGTGATAGACACCACTGGCACTGTCCTCAACGGGACTCTCACCGGCTTTGGTCTTTGTCATGGTAGCTAGCAACAGGTTACTCCTCGCCGTTCCAGACAGGGCAGGTCACGGGGAAGATTGAAAACAACAAACAGCAGGGATCTAGACAGCCACAAACCCGGGTCAATCAGCGGTCCCAGCCACAATGGCTAACCGCGTCGCGGACTGCGTTCGAGAACACCCCGCTAACTTGATATGCAGCTAGGCTAGCTGTGACAAATAGCTCCTCAGACCCATCCTTGGTCGGCAGGATCACTGGAAGGAGACAAGCAGTCCCAGCAACTATTCCCTATATAGTGCACTACTTTAGATAGGGGCCCTATGGCACCCTATTCCCTATACTTTAGACCGGGGATGTCCTTAGCCCCTGGCGGCGGGGATGTCCTTAGCCCCTGGCGGCGGGGATGTCTTTAGCCCCTGGCGGCGGGGATGTCCTTAGCCCCCGGCGGCGGGGACGTCCTTAGCCCCTGGCGGCGGGGATGTCCTTAGCCCCCGGCGGCGGGGACGTCCTTAGCCCCTGGCGGCGGGGATGTCCTTAGCCCCCGGCGGCGGGGACGTCCTTAGCCCCTGGCGGCGGGGCCCCCGGCGGCGGGGACGTCCTTAGCCCCCGGCGGCGGGGATGTCCTTAGCCCCCGGCGGCGGGGATGTCCTTAGCCCCCGGCGGCGGGGACGTCCTTAGCCCCTGGCGGCGGGGACGTCCTTAGCCCACCTCCAAAGTTTCAGAACAATATGTTTTCTTGTTTGTCTTTTTTGTTGGATATTACTTTGACCTTAAAATGCAAACAACTAAAGATCTGAGTCGAAGAGGCATCACTACCTGCCGTTGACACCGTTGACACTGCCGTTGACGCTGTTGTTGACACTGCCGTTGACGCTGTTGTTGACACTGCCGTTGACGCTTTTCCCCTTATCCCATATACAGGGCCTAAATTCCCCTTTTTACTGAAAGTTCATTTCAATCTAGGAAATATCCAGTTTTGTTAGATACTAAGCTACAACATGCACTGTCATTCCATCTGCTGTGTAACCGAATAACAGTCCATAGTTTAGTGTATACCAGTGTATGTCTACAGTGCTTTGGTCAACAGTAGTGCACTATGTAGGGAATAGGGTGCCACTTGGAAGTCACCATGTGTTCTACTCTGTCTTAATACTGTTAAGGATACTGACTTCTATTATTAATGTGAACCACAAGCGTCTCTGACAGAGTCCTTCTCCCTGAATCACACCATCATTCTACTGAACTAGAGAACTACCTTCACAATGCCATCATGTCTGTTTTGATTTTGTCTGTCTGTTAGGCCTACTGTATGTTAGTTAGCCTGCTTCCATCCTCCTTAATCTTGTTTTTTATGTTTTGTATTTTTACATTTCCGTTAGATTTCTCCTCTTCCCGTCCTCTCTCTCCGCTCTGTGCTGGCAGTGCACATAATGCCCCAAGCCTTTGACTCTCATCACTTTTCCCCCGATCAATTAAGTTCTTTGGTTTTGTTCCTGGTCTGCTGTTCTGCTTTGCCTTGTCCCATTGGCTGGTCTGGTCGTCCGTCCAGGTGGGAGGGCTACATTCATTGGCTTGTGCCCGCTGGAGAGAGAGAGGGAGGGAGCCGCCCCGCTCTACCTGCTGGTCACTTAGAGTGGTGCATGCTGGGAGCTCCCTGCTGCTGGTGTTTCTGTTCCTGCTGTTTCACCTGCTGGATGATCTCACGGATCTTCCTCTGAGCAGACTGGAAGAAACATATATTTTAGCATTTAATAATGTCAAAGTGTTTTGACTTGAATATTACACTGGTCCTGTGTGGCACAGTTGGTAGAGCATGGCATCCATAGGGAAATGTATGCACAGACACCTGTAAATTACATTGGAAAAAAGTGTCTGCTATATGGCATGTTATGATATGTTATATATGACTAGAGCAGATAATACATGATATCACCTGACTGGCGAAGAAATGGCCGCTGATCTTTACGAAGACCTCATCGTTCTCGTCTGGCGTTTGGTCTCGTGGCACGATGACCTCCGCACTGGTCAGATTCTGCAGCTCATTGACCTAGAGAGGACACAAAGGTCAAAGATCATGACCCCTGACTGGAAAGACACTGACCGCATTTCAAATAGCACCACCCCCGGCTCTGTGACACCCACTGCACGTACAGGCGTTATTGTGTAGTTGTTGTTACTCACGGTTTTGCCCCCCTTGCCGATGACGCGTCCCGCTGCATTCGAGGGAACTTTGATATGTGTCTCTAGCTTCACTTCGTCCCTCGCTGTGAAGAAGTTCTCCTCTTTCAGCTTCCCAAATATCCTGCCCTGGGCCTGAAGGACACAACACAGGAAAAGGTACTGTGTATATGAAGTAAGCTAGTACTGCCCTGGGCCTGAAGGACCACACAGGAGAAGGTACTGTGTATATGAAGTAAGCTAGTACTGCCCTGGGCCTGAAGGACCACACAGGAGAAGGTACTGTGTATATGAAGTAAGCTAGTACTGCCCTGGGCCTGAAGGACACAACACAGGAGAAGACATATGGCAGTGGAAACGTAGGCTACAGGCTGGTACAGGTGAACTGAGTCTGACATGGCTACAGGCCGGTACAGGTGAATGTTGCTAGCTGAAGATGTTGACATTCACGTGTGTTTACCTTAAACTGAGCTGCTGGAGGTCCGGTGATGATGACCATCCTCTCAGTGACGCCAGGGTTCTCTGCTGGGGCGATCTTGGGGACAGGGAGAGGTTAGAGGGTCACCACCTCAATAATGCCTCAAAGAAACTCTGAGTCACTGAGTGTTACGGCCAAAGTCGACCACATTGCAATATTCACAGCCAGACCTGAGCCAAAGCTGTTGAGAGAACATGCCTTCCTCTTTAGGATGCCTGGTCCGTTACAGTTAGAGAGGATCTTTAGGACGCCTGGTCCGTTACGGTTAGAGAGGATCTTTAGGACGCCTGGTCCGTTACGGTTAGAGAGGATCTTTAGGACGCCTGGTCCGTTACGGTTAGAGAGGATCTTTAGGACGCCTGGTCCGTTACGGTTAGAGAGGATCTTTAGGACGCCTGGTCCGTTACGGTTAGAGAGGATCTTTAGGACGCCTGGTCCGTTACGGTTAGAGAGGATCTTTAGGACGCCTGGTCCGTTACGGTTAGAGAGGATCTTTAGGACGCCTGGTCCGTTACGGTTAGAGAGGATCTTTAGGACGCCTGGTCCGTTACGGTTAGAGAGGATCTTTAGGACGCCTGGTCCGTTACGGTTAGAGAGGATCTTTAGGACGCCTGGTCCGTTACGGTTAGAGAGGATCTTTAGGACGCCTGGTCCGTTACGGTTAGAGAGGATCTTTAGGACGCCTGGTCCGTTACGGTTAGAGAGGATCTTTAGGACGCCTGGTCCGTTACGGTTAGAGAGGATCTTTAGGACGCCTGGTCCGTTACGGTTAGAGAGGATCTTTAGGACGCCTGGTCCGTTAAGGTTAGAGAGGATCTTTAGGACGCCTGGTCCGTTACGGTTAGAGAGGATCTTTAGGACGCCTGGTCCGTTACGGTTAGAGAGGATCTTTAGGACGCCTGGTCCGTTACGGTTAGAGAGGATCTTTAGGACGCCTGGTCCGTTACGGTTAGAGAGGATCTTTAGGACGCCTGGTCCGTTACGGTTAGAGAGGATCTTTAGGACGCCTGGTCCGTTACGGTTAGAGAGGATCTTTAGGATGCCTGGTCCGTTACGGTTAGAGAGGATCTTTAGGACGCCTGGTCCGTTACGGTTAGAGAGGATCTTTAGTATGCCTGGACTGTTAGTCAGCTGTCAACAGAGACCGTTTGTAGAGATACAGAAGTCTAAGATCCTCAGCAGGAGTCCAGAAAGCCCCAGTGACTCAACCAACCCTGACCACAGAACAGTGACTCAACCAACCCTGACCACAGAACAGTGACTCAACCAACCCTGACCAGAGAACAGTGACTCAACCAACCCTGACCACAGAACAGTGACTCAACCAACCCTGACCACAGAACAGTGACTCAACCAACCCTGACCACAGAACAGTGACTCAACCAACCCTGACCACAGAACAGTGACTCAACCAACCCTGACCACAGAACAGTGACTCAACCAACCCTGACCACAGAATAGTAAGATTCAAGAGTTGGATGATCCTGAGATGCTTTCAAGGCCCTTTGCTTTCCTTAGGCGCAGTAACAACATGTTCTAATGTAAATAGTTTATGATTTGCTGAAAGGAATAAGAAGTACTGTAAGAAAAATATTTTCAGCCTGGTGTTGAAAAAGGAGATGTCGTCCTACCTTGATGGAGGCCCCAGCAAAGCGTGCTAGCTGTTTGATGTGCTGCCCCTTCTTCCCGATCAGGGCCCCTACAGCCTGGGTTGGGATTAAGAGATACACCACCTCCTGCTCTGGGGACTGCTGAGAGAGACAACACACACAACGTGTCTCTCTATCATTTTCACATTAATAGTTCACCTCTGCTCTTGCTTCTATAATTATACATTTAAAACCAAGGTTATTAGAGTAAACTGAAAATGAACTAAAATAAAAACCATAAATTGTTTAGTTTTTGTCATCTAAACTTTGGTCAAAAATCTTAATGGGGTATTCAAGTTTCAATGTCACATTCACAAGCCTTTCTTGCAAACTCAAAACCCAACAAGGCGATAATAAATAACAATGTATTACTAGAAACACACGATAAATAAGAAGAAATATGAATAACACAGGAAGTAAACATCCAGTTCCAATACCATACTATATACAGGATCAGTTAATACCATACTATATACAGGGTCAGTTAATACCATACTATATACAGGGTCAGTTAATACCATCCTATATACAGGATCAGTTAATACCATACTATATACAGGATCAGTTAATACCATACTATATACAGGGTCAGTTAATACCATACTATATACAGGATCAGTTAATACCATACTATATACAGGGTCAGTTAATACCATACTATATACAGGGTCAGTTAATACCATCCTATATACAGGATCAGTTAATACCATACTATATACAGGATCAGTTAATACCATACTATATACAGGGTCAGTTAATACCATACTATATACAGGATCAGTTAATACCATACTATATACAGGATCAGTTAATACCATACTATATACAGGATCAGTTAATACCATACTATATACAGGATCAGTTAATACCATACTATATACAGGATCAGTTAATACCATACTATATACAGGGTCAGTTAATACCATCCTATATACAGGATCAGTTAATACCATCCTATATACAGGATCAGTTAATACCATCCTATATACAGGATCAGTTAATACCATACTATATACAGGATCAGTTAATACCATACTATATACAGGGTCAGTTAATACCATCCTATATACAGGATCAGTTAATACCATACTATATACAGGGTCAGTTAATACCATACTATATACAGGGTCAGTTAATACCATCCTATATACAGGGTCAGTTAATACCATACTATATACAGGGTCAGTTAATACCATACTATATACAGGGTCAGTTAATACCATACTATATACAGGGTCAGTTAATACCATACTATATACAGGGTCAGTTAATACCATACTATATACAGGGTCAGTTAATACCATACTATACACAGGATCAGTTAATACCATACTATATACAGGGTCAGTTAATACCATACTATATACAGGATCAGTTAATACCATACTATATACAGGGTCAGTTAATACCATACTATATACAGGGTCAGTTAATACCATACTATATACAGGATCAGTTAATACCATACTATATACAGGATCAGTTAATACCATACTATATACAGGGTCAGTTAATACCATACTATATACAGGATCAGTTAATACCATACTATATACAGGGTCAGTTAATACCATACTATATACAGGATCAGTTAATACCATACTATATACAGGGTCAGTTAATACCATACTATATACAGGATCAGTTAATACCATACTATATACAGGGTCAGGTTAATACCATACTATATACAGGGTCAGTTAATACCATACTATATACAGGGTCAGTTAATACCATACTATATACAGTATCAGTTAATACCATACTATATACAGGGTCAGTTAATACCATACTATATACAGGATCAGTTAATACCATACTATATACAGGGTCAGTTAATAACATACTATATACAGGGTCAGTTAATACCATACTATATACAGGATCAGTTAATACCATACTATATACAGGGTCAGTTAATACCATACTATATACAGGATCAGTTAATACCATACTATATACAGGATCAGTTAATACCATACTATATACAGGATCAGTTAATACCATACTATATACAGGGTCAGTTAATACCATACTATATACAGGGTCAGTTAATACCATACTATATACAGGGTCAGTTAATACCATCCTATATACAGGATCAGTTAATACCATCCTATATACAGTATCAGTTAATACCATACTATATACAGGATCAGTTAATACCATACTATATACAGGGTCAGTTAATACCATACTATATACAGGATCAGTTAATACCATACTATATACAGGGTCAGGTTAATACCATACTATATACAGGGTCAGTTAATACCATACTATATACAGGGTCAGTTAATACCATACTATATACAGTATCAGTTAATACCATACTATATACAGGGTCAGTTAATACCATACTATATACAGGATCAGTTAATACCATACTATATACAGGGTCAGTTAATAACATACTATATACAGGGTCAGTTAATACCATACTATATACAGGATCAGTTAATACCATACTATATACAGGGTCAGTTAATACCATACTATATACAGGATCAGTTAATACCATACTATATACAGGATCAGTTAATACCATACTATATACAGGATCAGTTAATACCATACTATATACAGGATCAGTTAATACCATACTATATACAGGGTCAGTTAATACCATACTATATACAGGGTCAGTTAATACCATACTATATACAGGGTCAGTTAATACCATACTATATACAGGGTCAGTTAATACCATCCTATATACAGGATCAGTTAATACCATCCTATATACAGTATCAGTTAATACCATACTATATACAGGATCAGTTAATACCATACTATATACAGGGTCAGTTAATACCATACTATATACAGGATCAGTTAATACCATACTATATACAGGGTCAGGTTAATACCATACTATATACAGGGTCAGTTAATACCATACTATATACAGGGTCAGTTAATACCATACTATATACAGTATCAGTTAATACCATACTATATACAGGGTCAGTTAATACCATACTATATACAGGATCAGTTAATACCATACTATATACAGGGTCAGTTAATAACATACTATATACAGGGTCAGTTAATACCATACTATATACAGGATCAGTTAATACCATACTATATACAGGGTCAGTTAATACCATACTATATACAGGATCAGTTAATACCATACTATATACAGGATCAGTTAATACCATACTATATACAGGATCAGTTAATACCATACTATATACAGGATCAGTTAATACCATACTATATACAGGGTCAGTTAATACCATACTATATACAGTATCAGTTAATACCATCCTATATACAGGATCAGTTAATACCATACTATATACAGGGTCAGTTAATACCATACTATATACAGGGTCAGTTAATACCATACTATATACAGGGTCAGTTAATACCATACTATATACAGGATCAGTTAATACCATACTATATACAGGGTCAGTTAATACCATACTATATACAGGATCAGTTAATACCATCCTATATACAGTATCAGTTAATACCATCCTATATACAGGGTCAGTTAATACCATACTATATACAGGGTCAGGTTAACACCATACTATATACAGGATCAGTTAATACCATCCTATATACAGGATCAGTAAATACCATACTATATACAGGGTCAGTTAATACCATACTATATACAGGGTCAGTTAATACCATACTATATACAGGGTCAGTTAATACCATACTATATACAGTGTCAGTTAATACCATACTATATACAGGATCAGTTAATACCATACTATATACAGGATCAGTTAATACCATCCTATATACAGGATCAGTTAATACCATACTATATACAGGGTCAGGTTAATACCATACTATATACAGGGTCAGTTAATACCATACACAGGGTCAGTTAATACCATCCTATATACAGGATCAGTTAATACCATCCTATATACAGGATCAGTTAATACCATACTATATACAGGGTCAGTTAATACCATACTATATACAGGGTCAGTTAATACCATACTATATACAGGATCAGTTAATACCATACTATATACAGGGTCAGTTAATACCATACTATATACAGGGTCAGTTAATACCATCCTATATACAGGATCAGTTAATACCATACTATATACAGGGTCAGTTAATACCATACTATATACAGGATCAGTTAATACCATACTATATACAGGGTCAGTTAATACCATACTATATACAGGATCAGTTAATACCATACTATATACAGGGTCAGTTAATACCATACTATATACAGGGTCAGTTAATACCATACTATATACAGGGTCAGTTAATACCATACTATATACAGGATCAGTTAATACCATCCTATATACAGGATCAGTTAATACCATACTATATACAGGGTCAGTTAATACCATACTATATACAGGGTCAGTTAATACCATACTATATACAGGATCAGTTAATACCATACTATATACAGGGTCAGTTAATACCATACTATATACAGGATCAGTTAATACCATCCTATATACAGGGTCAGTTAATACCATACTATATACAGGGTCAGGTTAACACCATACTATATACAGGATCAGTTAATACCATCCTATATACAGGATCAGTTAATACCATACTATATACAGGGTCAGTTAATTCCATACTATATACAGGGTCAGTTAATACCATACTATATACAGGGTCAGTTAATACCATACTATATACAGTGTCAGTTAATACCATACTATATACAGGATCAGTTAATACCATCCTATATACAGGATCAGTTAATACCATACTATATACAGGGTCAGGTTAATACCATACTATATACAGGGTCAGTTAATACCATACTATATACAGGGTCAGTTAATACCATACTATATACAGGATCAGTTAATACCATCCTATATACAGGATCAGTTAATACCATCCTATATACAGGATCAGTTAATACCATACTATATACAGGGTCAGTTAATACCATACTATATACAGGGTCAGTTAATACCATACTATATACAGGATCAGTTAATACCATCCTATATACAGGATCAGTTAATACCATACTATATACAGGGTCAGTTAATACCATACTATATACAGGGTCAGTTAATACCATACTATATACAGGGTCAGGTTAATACCATACTATATACAGGGTCAGTTAATACCATACTATATACAGGATCAGTTAATACCATACTATATACAGGATCAGTTAATACCATACTATATACAGGGTCAGTTAATACCATACTATATACAGGGTCAGTTAATACCATACTATATACAGGATCAGTTAATACCATACTATATACAGGGTCAGTTAATACCATACTATATACAGGATCAGTTAATACCATACTATATACAGGGTCAGTTAATACCATACTATATACAGGATCAGTTAATACCATCCTATATACAGTATCAGTTAATTCCATCCTATATACAGTATCAGTTAATTCCATCCTATATACAGTATCAGTTAATATCATACTATATACAGTATCAGTTAATTCCATCCTATATACAGTATCAGTTAATATCATACTATATACAAGGTCAGTTAGTACCATACTATATACAGGGTCAGTTAATACCATACTATATACAGGGTCAGGTTAATACCATACTATATACAGGGTCAGGTTAATACCATACTATATACAGGATCAGTTAATACCATACTATATACAGGGTCAGTTAATACCATACTATATACAGGATCAGTTAATACCATACTATATACAGGGTCAGTTAATACCATACTATATACAGGGTCAGGTTAATACCATACTATATACAGTATCAGTTAATACCATACTATATACAGGGTCAGTTAATACCATACTATATACAGGGTCAGTTAATACCATACTATATACAGGGTCAGGTTAATACCATACTATATACAGGGTCAGTTAATACCATACTATATACAGGGTCAGTTAATACCGTACTATATACAGGGTCAGTTAATACCGTACTATATACAGGGTCAGTTAATACCATACTATATACAGGGTCAGGTTAATACCATACTATATACAGGGTCAGTTAGTACCATACTATATACAGGGTCAGTTAATACCATACTATATACAGGGTCAGTTAATACCATACTATATACAGGGTCAGTTAATACCACACTATATACAGGGTCAGTTAATACCATACTATATACAGGGTCAGGTTAATACCATACTATATACAGGGTCAGTTAATACCATACTATATACAGGATCAGTTAATACCATCCTATATACAGTATCAGTTAATACCATCCTATATACAGTATCAGTTAATACCATACTATATACAAGGTCAGTTAATACCATCCTATATACAGGATCAGTTAATACCATCCTATATACAGTATCAGTTAATACCATACTATATACAAGGTCAGTTAATACCATACTATATACAGGGTCAGTTAATACCATCCTATATACAGGGTCAGGTTAATACCATACTATATACAGGGTCAGTTAATACCATCCTATATACAGGATCAGTTAATACCATACTATATACAAGGTCAGTTAGTACCATACTATATACAGGGTCAGTTAATACCATACTATATACAGGGTCAGTTAATACCATACTATATACAGGGTCAGGTTAATACCATCCTATATACAGGATCAGTTAATACCATACTATATACAGGATCAGTTAATACCATCCTATATACAGGATCAGGTTAATACCATACTATATACAGGGTCAGTTAATACCATCCTATATACAGGATCAGTTAATACCATACTATATACAGGGTCAGATAATACCATACTATATACAGGGTCAGTTAATACCATACTATATACAGGGTCAGGTTAATACCATACTATATACAGGGTCAGTTAATACCATACTATATACAGGATCAGTTAATACCATACTATATACAGGATCAGTTAATACCATACTATATACAGGATCAGTTAATACCATACTATATACAGGGTCAGTTAATACCATACTATATACAGGATCAGTTAATACCATACTATATACAGGGTCAGTTAATACCATACTATATACAGGGTCAGTTAATACCATACTATATACAGGATCAGTTAATACCATCCTATATACAGTATCAGTTAATACCATCCTATATACAGGGTCAGGTTAATACCATACTATATACAGGGTCAGTTAATACCATCCTATATACAGGATCAGTTAATACCATACTATATACAAGGTCAGTTAATACCATACTATATACAGGGTCAGTTAATACCATCCTATATACAGGGTCAGGTTAATACCATACTATATACAGGATCAGTTAATACCATACTATATACAGGATCAGTTAATACCATACTATATACAGGATCAGTTAATACCATACTATATACAGGATCAGTTAATACCATACTATATACAGGATCAGTTAATACCATACTATATACAGGGTCAGTTAATACCATACTATATACAGGATCAGTTAATACCATACTATATACAGGATCAGTTAATACCATACTATATACAGGGTCAGTTAATACCATACTATATACAGGATCAGTTAATACCATACTATATACAGGATCAGTTAATACCATACTATATACAGGATCAGTTAATACCATACTATATACAGGGTCAGTTAATACCATACTATATACAGGATCAGTTAATACCATACTATATACAGGATCAGTTAATATCATACTATATACAGGGTCAGTTAATACCATACTATATACAGGATCAGTTAATACCATACTATATACAGGGTCAGTTAATACCATACTATATACAGGGTCAGTTAATACCATACTATATACAGGATCAGTTAATACCATACTATATACAGGATCAGTTAATACCATACTATATACAGGATCAGTTAATACCATACTATATACAGGATCAGTTAATACCATACTATATACAGGATCAGTTAATACCATCCTATATACAGGATCAGTTAATACCATACTATATACAGGATCAGTTAATACCATCCTATATACAGGATCAGTTAATACCATACTATATACAGGGTCAGTTAATACCATACTATATACAGGATCAGTTAATACCATACTATATACAGGGTCAGTTAATACCATACTATATACAGGGTCAGTTAATACCATACTATATACAGGGTCAGTTAATACCATACTATATACAGGGTCAGTTAATACCATACTATATACAGGGTCAGGTTAATACCATACTATATACAGGGTCAGTTAATACCGTACTATATACAGGGTCAGTTAATACCGTACTATATACAGGGTCAGTTAATACCGTACTATATACAGGGTCAGTTAATACCATACTATATACAGGGTCAGGTTAATACCATACTATATACAGGGTCAGTTAGTACCATACTATATACAGGGTCAGTTAATACCATACTATATACAGGGTCAGTTAATACCATACTATATACAGGGTCAGTTAATACCACACTATATACAGGGTCAGTTAATACCATACTATATACAGGGTCAGTTCCAGTACCATATTTATAATATCAAATTGTATTTGTCACAAGCGCCGAATACAATTTTCTTACAAGCCCTAAACCAACAATGCAGTTTTAAGAAAATACCCCCCCAAAAAGTAAAATACCCCGTCGATGGGGATGTGCTCGCCTCCCCGGTTGCCTGTAGTCCCCGATGCCTGTAGTCCCCAATCAGCTCAGACTGACGTTGAGGGAGAGGTTGTTGCTCCGGCACCACACTGCCAGGTCATTGACCTCCTGCCTGTAAGCTGTCTCATCATCGCTGGTGATCAGGCCTACCACCGTCATGTCGTCAGCAAACTTAATGATGGTGCTGGAGTTGTGCTTGGCCACACAGTTTTGGGTGAACAGGGAGTACAGGAGGGTACTAAGCATACACCCCTGTGGGGCCCCAGTGTTGCGGGTCAGCGCGGCGGAGGTGATGTTGCCTACCCTTACCACCTGGGGTTTGCTCGTCAGGAAGTCCAGGATCCAGTTGCAGAGGGAGGTGTTCAGACCCAGGGTCCTGAGCTTAGTGATGAGCTTCGAGTGGACAATGGCGTTGAACGCTGAGCTGTAGTCAATGAACAGCATTCTCACATACGTATTCCTCTTATCTAGGTGGGAGAGGGCAGTGTGGAGAGCAAATGCGATTGCATCATCTATGGATCTGTAGGGGTGGTATGCAAATTGGAGTGGATCTAGGGTGTCTGGGATGGTGGAGTTAATGTTAACCCAATCCTCTGGGTCGGTGACGGCCCTCACACCCGGAACGATGTTGTTGTCAAACCGTGCATTGAGTTCGTCTGGTAGAGAGGCATCGTTGACTCCGCGGAGAACATAGCGGGACTTTTACTTATTCCTGTCTTCGGCCGTAGCCTCAGAGTTGTCTACAATAGCTCTGTGTGCAGTAGCCTTTAGTGCCTCTGTTAATCCAGGGCTTTTGATTGGTAATGTGGCGAACCCTCACCGTGGGGACAACGTCGCTGATGCATTTTGTGATGAAGCCGGTGACGGAGGTGGTTAGCTCGTCAATGTTATTGGCGGAGTCTTGAAACATATGCCAATCAGCGCTAACAAAGCAGTCCTGTAGCATAATCTCTGATTCTGGTGACCAATTCTCAACGGAGCGAGTCATGGGTACTTCCTGTTGGGAGTTTCTGCTTGTAAACAGGAAGCAGGAGTACGGAGTCATGATCTGATTTGCCGAATGTTGGAAAAGGGATGGCCTTGTATGCTTGCGTGTTGGTAGAGTAACAGTGGTCTAGAACTTTATCGCCCCACGTGTCTTAGTGACACGGAATAAAAATTGCTGTCAACCACAAAAGCAGCCTCTGGATGAAGGTTTTCTTGCTTGTTTACAGTACAGTTGGTTAAGTGTCAGCTTGTTCTTGTCCTGAGGTGGAACAACAGTCACAATAAGAGCTGGAAACTCCCTCGGGGAGGTAGAAGGGTCGGCATTTCACCATCAGGTATTCCAAGATGGGTGAACAATTGGTCGACACTTCCACCGCTCTGGAGTCAGCACACCAGTTGGAGTTGATGTAGAGGCAAACCCCTCCCTCTCTTGATTTCCCCGCCTCTACTGTCCTGACCGCCCGGGGAATGGAGAATCCATAGAGTTGGATAGCCATGGGTGGTCCTCCATCTTATTATCAAGTGACTGTACATTAGCCAGTAGAATGGAGGGAAGAGGTGGCTGACAAATTAGCAAAGTTGGGTCGGAGCCTGCAAAATGGTGGCCATCCAGTACGGCGCCATTTTATCTTCAAGCTTCTGAATCGGGCGGTCAAATGCTGCCAGTAGATGCCGATGTTTCAAATAGACCTAGCTTGTGCATCACTAGCTATCAGTAGTTAACAGGGAAGACATCTGAGGGAGAACACAGAGCGTGACACCGAACAGCTTGCTGACCGGTGAATGGGCAGAGCTAGAAGAGCTTGCTGACCGGTGAATGGGCAGAGCTAGAACAGCTTGCTGACCGGTGAATGGGCAGAGCTAGAACAGCTTGCTGACCGGTGAATGGGCAGAGCTAGAAGAGCTTGCTGACCGGTGAATGGGCAGAGCTAGAACAGCTTGCTGACCGGTGAATGGGCAGAGCTAGAAGAGCTTGCTGACCGGTGAATGGGCAGAGCTAGAAGAGCTTGCTGACCGGTGAATGGGCCGAGCTAGAACAGCTTGCTGACCCGGTGAATGGGCAGAGCTAGAACAGCTTGCTGACCGGTGAATGGGCAGAGCTAGAAGAGCTTGCTGACAAGTGAATGGGCAGAGCTAGAACAGCTTGCTGACCGGTGAATGGGCAGAGCTAGAACAGCTTGCTGACCGGTGAATGGGCCAAGCGAGAACAGCTTGCTGACCGGTGAATAGGCCAAGCGAGAACAGCTTGCTGACTGGTGAATGGACCAAGCTAGAACACACCGACCAACTTTCCAACTGAAAGCCAGCAGCTGTCTGACGCGATGCCGTGTCTTCTCAATCTTGAGGCAGACTTGCAGTCAACTACTGTTGCAAAACCGTTGGCACAGGTCCTCCTGAAGTCACTGAATAAGGGCTTCGCATCCATACTGAATCCTCTGGCAGTCAACTTCGATCCAACCCCTACTGCAGTATGCCTGATGGATCCAAGTGTCTCTGGCACTTCGCTCAACAGAGATGGAGCCACTGAGGGAAGCAGTCTTTTGTACTTCAGCAAATCAGAGAGTACAGCAGTGGAGCAGCAGGACCCCAGGAAGATGCCAGCACAATGAATTCAGCAAGCATCTCAACCACAGTGCTTCAGAAATATAGCTTCCTCGCAACAAAGATTGTGTCTGAGACCACTGTCTAGCCAGACGGTCAACCTGGCAGGGCATTAAGTGCCTGTGTGAGCTGTGGAAATACCTGGCTGTGAACTGACATTTTGAAGAAGAGTTGTATTGCAGCTTTTATTAACCCTCAGTGATGCACGTTTTAATATTACTTACACTACATGACCAAAAGTATGTTTGTGGACACCTGCTCGTTGAACATCTCCTTCCAAAATTGTGGGCATTAATGTGGAGTTGGTCACCTCTTTGCTGCTACAACAGCCTCCGCTCTTCTGGGAAGGCTTTCCACTAGATGTTGGAACATTGCTGCGGGGACTTGCTTCCATTCAGCCACAAGAGCATTAGTGAGGTCAGGCACTGATGTTGGGCAATTAGGCCTGGCTCTTAGTCGGCGTTCCAATTGATCCCAAATGTGTTCTATGGGGTTGAGGTCAGGGCTCTGTGCAGGCCAGTCAAGATCTCAACAAACCACTTTTGTATGGACCTCGCTTTGTGCACGGGGGCATTGTCATGCTGAAACAGGAAAGGGCCTTCCCAAAACTGTTGCCACAAAGTTGGAAGCACAGAATCGTCTAGAATGTCCTTGTATGCTGTAGCATTAATATTTCCCTTCACTGGAACAAAGGGGCCTAGCACGAACCATGAAAAACAGCCATAGACCATTATTCCTCCTCCACCAAACTTTACAGTTGACACTATGCATTCGGGCAGGTAGCGTTCCCCTGGTATCCGCCAAACCCAGATGTCTGTCGGACTGCCAGATGGTGAAGCGTGATTCATCACTCCAGAGAACGCGTTTCCACTGCTTCAGAGTCCAATGGTGGCGAGCTTTACACCACTCCAGCCGACACCATGCGCAATGCCAAGCGATCTGAGGCTTGTGTGCGGCTGCTCGGCCATGGGAACCCATTTCATAAAGCTTCCAACGAACAGTTCTTCTGCTGACATTGCTTCCAGAGGCAGTTTGGAACCGAGGACAGAAGATTAAAGGTACTTGGTTCTTCTTGCATCTGCTTCTAAAGTTAAAGCATTGGATTGGTGTAAACATGGGCAAGAGTTTACTTCCCGCCATATTTATTGCACCAGTCTAGCTGCTTATCCTTTAAATCGAAGTCACGTTAGGATTTATTTATAATTTAAACCTAAGCAAACCTATGTCCTGGCCTTGGAGTTGTATGGAGTCCTCTAGTGGTCCAGAAGTCTGTGTTTAGCATGGGCAGCGCCATTGGATACGAGCCATTTTGATATAGTCAACTGGGCGGGACTTCCAACTTCATTGGCTGGTCCCTTATTCCCTTCGTGAAGAATACAATGTACTCTTTCAAGATGGCGCCATCATGACACCGATACCAAGATGTTATGTCTACCCAGTGGCAGGAAGTGACATCCCCAAAAAACTGACCATAGGCCTAGAACACATACAGTAAATGGTTCCTAGCCTCCCATAGGCTACTTTCTAAAACGAAACACTAAAGCTGATAACTAAATATAAATGTTTTTAATAAAACTAGTCAATCAAGTCTGAAAACTAACTGAAACTGAACTGAATTTGAAATAGAAAAAAAAAAAAAAAACGAATATAAATAAAAACGAATATTCAATCACAAAATAATAATAACCTTGATTTTAATCAAGGTTATCTTGGAGTTGCATGTCACTGTTCAGAAATAAAATTAGGACCTAAAATGTGTGTGAAATGAGGACTTACCGAGTGCTGGCACTGTATGGCACTGGCTGGTGGAACCCCATATAAAGCACCAAGATGCGAAGAGGGACACTGTGGAGACAAACAGACTGGGGTTAGATGGGCTGTACAGAGGACACACACATCTCTTCACAACTCCTCCTGTATATTTCAGGTAATAAGCACTGAGTCATTTATTACATCTCTCACGTACATGCATGGACACATTCTCACTCACACCAATTTACCTGCTTCAGGATTGATTCATGTCTCTGCTAACATAAAATGATTTATGCTCCTCCACATTGTATATAGAATAGCATGCCATGGAGTGTACTCACTAGGAAGGGGCAGTACTGTGTACTCACTAGGAAGGGGCAGTACTGTGTACTCACTAGGAAGGGGCAGTAATGTGTACTCACTAGGAAGGGGCAGTAATGTACTAGTGTTCTCACTAGGAAGGGTCCGGGGTGTGTAGTGTACTCACTAGGAAGGGGTGTACAGTGTACTCACTAGGAAGGGTGTGTAGTGTACTCACTAGGAAGGGTGTACAGTGTACTCACTAGGAAGGGTGTGTAGTGTACTCACTAGGAAGGGTGTGTAGTGTACTCACTAGGAAGGGTGTACAGTGTACTCACTAGGAAGGGTGTACAGTGTACTCACTAGGAAGGGTGTACAGTGTACTCACTAGGAAGGGTGTGTAGTGTACTCACTAGGAAGGGTGTACAGTGTACTCACTAGGAAGGGTGTACAGTGTACTCACTAGGAAGGGTGTACAGTGTACTCACTAGGAAGGGTGTACAGTGTACTCACTAGGAAGGGTGTACAGTGTACTCACTAGGAAGGGTGTACAGTGTACTCACTAGGAAGGGTGTACAGTGTACTCACTAGGAAGGGTGTACAGTGTACTCACTAGGAAGGGTGTACAGTGTACTCACTAGGAAGGGTGTACAGTGTACTCACTAGGAAGGGTGTACAGTGTACTCACTAGGAAGGGGTGTACAGTGTACTCACTAGGAAGGGGTGTACAGTGTACTCACTAGGAAGGGTGTACAGTGTACTCACTAGGAAGGGTGTACAGTGTACTCACTAGGAAGGGGTGTGTAGTGTACAGTGTACTCACTAGGAAGGGGTGTGTAGTGTACAGTGTACTCACTAGGAAGGGTGTGTAGTGTACAGTGTACTCACTAGGAAGGGGTGTGTAGTGTACAGTGTACTCACTAGGAAGGGGTGTGTAGTGTACAGTGTACTCACTAGGAAGGGGTGTGTAGTGTACAGTGTACTCACTAGGAAGGGGTGTGCTCCTCGGGGGCCTGTTGCTGGCGGTAAAACAGACAAACCGGTGGAGAAGATTCCCAGAGCGTTCAGGTTCAGCCCCGGGATAAGGTTGGTTTGTTGCTAGAAGAGATGAACAGAGGCAGACATGTGTGTGTGTGTGACAGATCCATCTTTCATCTCATCTCCCAGAGAGTTAAGCATTTCACTGTACCTGATGAACCACCTTATGAACCATCTTCATAAAGCCATATTGTGGAGTATCCCTGGTGTCTGATGGCTTTACCATCTCACAGCAACACCTTCCTGGTTCACCTGACCTGTCTACTTCATGCTTTGGAACGCTGGATATCATTTAGCAAACACACTGAGCAGTAATGATTTATCATTAAAACATCTTTATGTAAATGTCATAGATCTGGCATAAATATGACTGAAGATTATATTTTATGACATCTTAATTACAAAATGCATCTTGTGCCAGGAATTGTATCATTACAGGTCACTGTGAGACCTACTGTTATTCTTAGAATTTAACAAGCATAGATTCGTTTTTGTGTGCCAAATTAGAGAGAAACAAGTTACCAGAGGCCACGAGTAACTTGGTCAAAAATAATGGCACCGATTGGCCTATAGGTGGCGCTGCTTTAAGCAGTCTCACTTAAACCCTCATATCCTTTGCCCTGTTTGACCTATAGACTTTAAACTATGTAGGGGTTTTTCCTCATGCTGAACACCTCACCACCCATAAGGTCCATCCTCTATCTTGGACATCTTAGAAAACCTTTTTAAAAATATATTCTCATGAACCTTAAGTCCAAATAACACCAACTTTGGTAAGTAGTCCCAAAGGCTGGTCATGGCTCACATCAACACCATTATCCCAGAAGCCCTAAACCCACTCCAATTTGCACACCAACCCAACAAACATATCCACAGATGACGCTATCTCTATTGCACTCAACACTGCCCTTTCACACCTGGACAAAAGGAACACCTATGTGAGAATGCTATTCATTGACTACAGCTCAGCGTTCAACACCATAGTGGCCTCAAAGCTCATCACTAAGCTAAGGACCCTGGGACTAAACACCTCTCTCTGCAACTGGATCCTGGACTTCCTGACGGGCCGCCCCCAGGTGGCAAGGGTAGGGAACAACACATCAGCCACGCTGATCCTCAACACGGGGGCCCCTCAGGGGTGCGTGCTCAGTCCTCTCCGGTACTCCCTGTTCACTCATGACTGCACGGCCAGGCACGACTCCTACACAGGGCTGCGGTATCGGGTGGGTGGGGTGGGACAGGGCTGCGACATCGGGTGGGTATCGGGTGGGGCTGGGTGAGACAGGGCTGCGGTATCGGGTGGGTGGGGTGGGGCTGGGTGAGACAGGGCTGTGGTATCGGGTGGGTGGGGTGGGGCTGGGTGAGACAGGGCTGGGTGGGTGGGGTGGGGCTGGGTGAGACAGGGCTGTGGTATCGGGTGGGTGGGGTGAGACAGGGCTGTGGTATCGGGTGGGAAGTGAAGTGTTAGAGTTTGTGCTGCTATAAGAATGAGTCAGAGGCCAACTAACCAACTGACAGACAGCCAGTGTTTACATTAAGCCTTACGTTAACAGCAGCGATGTCGTTCTCGTAGGCGTCCCTCAGTTTCCTCATGACCTCCCCCTCAGCCTTACAGCACGCCTCCATACTGCCCTTCACTGTGATGGTCCTCTCTGGGTTACAGATGGTTAGGTCCTGTAACCTGGAACACACACATCAAGTCAGCAAGTAACCCTAACCCTCTAAGAGAGGATGGCTTTCACAGCAGTAATAAATTCATGAACTTCTTTGACAAAAAGATCATGATCACAAGAAGGCAAATTACAGACTCCTCTCTAAATCTGTGTATTCCTCCAAAGCTCAGTTATCCTGAGTCTGCACAACACTGCCAGGACCTAAGATCATGGGAGACACTCAAGTTTTTAATACTAGATCTCTTAACACAATGACAAAAATAATCATGGCCGCTAAACCTTCAAGCTGCATACTGGACCCTATTCCAACTAAACTACTGAAAGAGCTGCTTCATGTGCTTGGCCCTCCTATGTTGAACATAATAAACGGCTCTCTATCCACCGGATGTGTACCAAACTCACTAAAAGTGGCAGTAATAAAGCCTCTCTTGAAAAAGCCAAACTTTGACCCAGAAAATATAAAAAACTATCGGCCTAAATCGAATCTCCAATTCCTCTCAACATTTAGAAAAAGCTGTTGTGCAGCCACTCACTGCCGTCCTGTAGACAAACAATGTATACCAAATGCTTCAGTCTGGTGTGGAAGGACCACCAGAGGGCAGGCTGGGCTCACGGATGGTAGCCCAACAAGGCATGGGAGACAAGGTAACCAGAGGCAATTGAGCACAGCTGACACTACTAATGAGATATTCTCCTTCCCCTATAAGAGAGAGTATGGAACCAACAGGAAAGGGGGGAAGAACTATCTCTGGAAGATGGCCACCGAGAGAGAGGAGCGATCTATGAAGAACCATTAAGACGGTGACAATCCGGTGACTTTTGTTATAGTTTAAAAGACAATCATATTGTGTTCCTGTTTAATCTGGAGAAGAAGATTTTCATTGATTATGTTGGAGTGTTTGTGTTGACCAAATGCCCTCAATATAGAATTGTGTTCAATCAAGAAACCTACTCCTGACTCGTTTGTTCCACCTTCCCACTTTAGAGTGACGCCCAATTAGTTGGTCCGCTCACACTGGTTTTAGACCCCATCACAGCACTGAGACTGCACTCGTGAAGGTGGTAAATTACCTTTTAATGGCGTCAGAGGCTCTGCATCTGTCCTCGTGCTCCTAAACCTTAGTGCTGCTTTTGATACCATCGATCTGCTTCCATTGCTATGCGGACGACACACAGCTGTACATTTCCATGAAACATGGTGAAGCCCCAAAATTGCCCTCCCTGGAAGCCTGTGTTTCAGACATAAGGAAGTGGATGGCATCAAATGTTTTACTTTTAAACTCGGACAAAACAGAGATCCTTGTTCTAGGTCCCAAGAAACAAAGAGATCGTCTGTTGAATCTGACAATTAATCTTGATGGTTGTACAGTCGTCTCAAATAAAACTGTGAAGGACGTCGGCGTTACTCTGGACCCTGATCTCTCTTTTGACCAACATATCAAGACTGTTTCAAGGACAGATTTTTTCCATCTACATCTATCTAATCAGAAACTTTCTGTCCAAAAATGATGCAGAAAAATGTATCCATGCTTTTGTCACTTCTAGATTAGACTACTGTAATGCTCTACTCTCCTGCTACCCGGATAAAGCACTAAATAAACTTCAGTTAGTGCTAAATACGGCTGCTAGAATCCTGACTAGAACCAAACAATGTGATCATATTACTCCAGTGCTAGCCTCTCTACACTGGCTTCCTGTTAAGGCTAGGGCTGATTAAGGTTTTACTGCTAACCTACAAAGCATTACATGGGCTTGCTCCTACCTATCTTTCCGATTTGGTCCTGCCGTACATACCTACACGTACGCTACGGTCACAAGACACAGGCCTCCTAATTGTCCCTAGAATTTCTAAGCAAACAGATGGAGGCAGGGCTTTCTCCTATAGAGCTCCAATTTTATGGAATGGTCTGCCTATCCATGTGAGAAACGCAGACTCGGTCTCGACCTTTAAGTCTTTACTGAAGACTCATCTCTTCAGTAGGTCCTATGATGGAGTGTAGTCTGGCCCAGGAGTGTGAAGGTGAACGGAAAGGCTCTGGAGCAACGAATCGCCCTTGCTGTCTCTGCCTGGCCGGTTCCCCTCTCTCCACTGGAATTCTCTGCCTCTAACCCTATTACAGGGGCTGAGTCACTGGCTTACTGGTGCTCTTCCATGCCGTCCCTAGGAGGGGTGCGTCACTTGAGTGGGTTGAGTCACTGACGTGATCTTCCTGTCTGGGTTGGCGCCCCCCCCTTGGTTTGTGCTGTGGTGGAGATCTTTGTGGGCTATACTCGGCCTTGTCTCAGGATAGTAAGTTGGTGGTTGAAGATATCCCTCTAGTGGTGTGGGGGCTGTGCTTTGGCAAAGTGGGTGGGGTTATATCCTTCCTGTTTGGCCCTGTCCGGGGGTATTGTTGGATGGGGCCACAGTGTCTCCTGACCCCTCCTGTCTCAGCCTCCAGTATTTATGCTGCAGTAGTTTGTGTCGTGGGGCTAGAGTCAGTCTGTTATATCTGGAGTATTTCTCCTGTCTTGTCCTGTGTTAATTTAAGTATGCTCTCTGTAATTCTCTTTCTCTCTCTCGGGGGACCTGAGCCCTAGGACCATGCCTCAGGACTACCTGGCATGATGACTCCTTGCTGTCCCCAGTCCACCTGGCCGTGCTGCTGCTCCAGTTTCAGCTGTTCTGCCTGCGGCTATGGAACCCTGACCTGTTCACCGGACGTGCTACCTGTCCCAGACCTGCTGTTTTCAACTCTCTAGAGACAGCAGGAGCGGTAGAGATACTCTTAATGATCGGCTATGAAAAGCCAACTGACATTTACTCCTGAGGTGCTGACCTGTTGCACCCTCGACAACTACTGTGATTATTAATATTTGACCCTGTTGGTCATCTATGAACATCTTGGCCATGTTCTGTTATAATCTCCACCCGGCACAGCCAGAAGAGGACTGGCCACCCCTCATAGCCTGGTTCCTCTCTAGGTTTCTTCCTAGGTTCTGGCCTTTCTAGGGAGTTTTTCCTAGCCACCGTGCTTCTACACCTGCATTGCTTGCTGTTTGGGGTTTTAGGCTGGGTTTCTGTACAGCACTTTGAGATATCAGCTGATGTAAGAAGGGCTTTATAAATACATGTGATTTGATTGAGGTAGTTGTGACTTCCTATAGTGACTGGTGTCATGTAGTGGGTGTGTGTGTGTGTGTGTGTGTGTGTGTGTGTGTGTGAAGGTTGATTTAGGATGTATAAATGGCTGAAATGAATTGAGGATGACTTTACATGCAACACTGTGGGAAGAAGAGCACAGTGAAACCAAACACAGAGAGAGAGGTAGCTGGCTCTTACGAGGAGATGGTGATCTTGGTCCCTGTCTCTTCTTCTATCTTCTTCAGGTTTCTTCCCTCCTTCCCGATCAGTCGTCCGACCAGACTGTTGTGGGCCAGGATCTTCAGAGGAATCTCCTCCTCCCTGTAGGAAGAGAGGGTTAGGGTTCGTGAATCAAAAACATCTGCATTGAATAAAAGGCCATGGCTCCAGGCCATTGATGTGGCATAAGGAATGTTATGGTGGGATGAGCTGGCTTGTGTGTGTCGGAATGAACTGGCTGGGAAGTGAAACACTGATTAGAATGTGGAAGCTTCATGTGGGCTGAGGGAGGAAGGAGAGGAGACAGGGAGGGGGGAGAGGAGGAGGGGGTGGAGGAGACGATAGAGGTGATAGAAGAGAAGGAGGGGGTAGAGGAGAGGAGGGGGGGTGGAGGAGAGGATAGAGGTGAAAGAAGAGGAGGAGGGGGTGGAGGAGAGGATAGAGGTGAAAGAAGAGGAGGAGGGGGGGGTGGAGGAGAGGATAGAGGTGAAAGAAGAGGAGGAGGGGGTAGAGGAGAGGAGGGGGGGTGGAGGAGAGGATAGAGGTGAAAGAAGAGGAGGAGGGGGTGGAGGAGAGGATAGAGGTGAAAGAAGAGGAGGAGGGGGGGGTGGAGGAGAGGATAGAGGTGAAAGAAGAGGAGGAGGGGGGGGTGGAGGAGAGGATAGAGGTGAAAGAAGAGGAGGAGGGGGGAGAGGATAGAGGTGAAAGAAGAGGAGGGGAGGTAGAGGAGAGGATAGAGGTGAAAGAAGAGGAGGAGGGGGGGGTGGAGAGGATAGAGGTGAAAGAAGAGGAGGAGGGGGTAGAGGAGAGGATAGAGGTGAAAGAAGAGGAGGAGGGGGTAGAGGAGAGGATAGAGGTGAAAGAAGAGGAGGAGGGGGTAGAGGAGAGGATAGAGGTGAAAGAAGAGGAGGAGGGGGTAGAGGAGAGGATAGAGGTGAAAGAAGAGGAGGTGGGGGTAGAGGAGAGGAGGGGGGGTAGAGGAGGGAGGGGAGGGGGTAGAGGAGAGGATAGAGGTGAAAGAAGAAGAGGAGGAGGGGGTAGAGGAGAGGATAGAGGTGAAAGAAGAGGAGGGGGTAGAGGAGAGGATAGAGGTGAAAGAAGAGGAGGAGGGGGTAGAGGAGAGGATAGAGGTGAAAGAAGAGGAGGAGGGGGTAGAGGAGAGGATAGAGGTGAAAGAAGAGGAGGTGGGGGTAGAGGAGAGGAGGGGGGGTAGAGGAGGGAGGGGAGGGGGTAGAGGAGAGGATAGAGGTGAAAGAAGAGGAGGGGAGGTAGAGGAGAGGATAGAGGTGAAAGAAGAGGAGGGGGGTGGAGGAGAGGATAGAGGTGAAAGAAGAGGAGGTGGGGGGGTAGAGGAGAGGAGGGGGGGTAGAGGAGAGGATAGAGGTGAAAGAAGAGGAGGAGGGGGTGGAGGAGAGGATAGAGGTGAAAGAAGAGGAGGGGAGGTAGAGGAGAGGATAGAGGTGAAAGAAGAGGAGGGGGGGTGGAGGAGAGGATAGAGGTGAAAGAAGAGGAGGGGGGGGTGGAGGAGAGGATAGGTGAAAGAAGAGGAGGGGAGGTAGAGGAGAGGATAGAGGTGAAAGAAGAGGAGGAGGGGGTAGAGGAGAGGATAGAGGTGAAAGAAGAGGAGGTGGGGGGGTAGAGGAGAGGAGGGGGGGTAGAGGAGAGGATAGAGGTGAAAGAAGAGGAGGAGGGGGGGGTGGAGGAGAGGATAGAGGTGAAAGAAGAGGAGGAGGGGGGGGGTGGAGGAGAGGATAGAGGTGAAAGAAGAGGAGGAGGGGGGGGGTAGAGGAGAGGATAGAGGTGAAAGAAGAGGAGGAGGGGGTAGAGGAGAGGATAGAGGTGAAAGAAGAGGAGGAGGGGGTAGAGGAGAGGATAGAGGTGAAAGAAGAGGAGGGGAGGGGGTAGAGGAGAGGATAGAGGTGAAAGAAGAGGAGGAGGGGGTAGAGGAGAGGATAGAGGTGAAAGAAGAGGAGGAGGGGGTAGAGGAGAGGATAGAGGTGAAAGAAGAGGAGGAGGGGGGGTAGAGGAGAGGATAGAGGTGAAAGAAGAGGGGGAGGGGGTAGAGGAGGGGGTAGAGGAGAGGATAGAGGTGAAAGAAGAGGAGGAGGGGGGGTAGAGGAGAGGATAGAGGTGAAAGAAGAGGAGGAGGGGGTAGAGGAGAGGATAGAGGTGAAAGAAGAGGAGGAGGGGGTAGAGGAGAGGATAGAGGTGAAAGAAGAGGAGGAGGGGGGGTAGAGGAGAGGATAGAGGTGAAAGAACAGGACGAGGGGGTGGAGGAGAGGATAGAGATGAAAGAAGAGGAGGGGGAGGGGGTAGAGGAGAAGATAGAGGTGAAAGAAGAGGAGGTGGGGGTAGAGGAGAGGATAGAGGTGAAAGAAGAGGAGGAGGGGGGGTAGAGGAGAAGATAGAGGTGAAAGAAGAGGAGGTGGGGTGGAGGAGAGGATAGAGGTGAAAGAAGAGGAGGGGGAGGGGGTAGAGGAGGGGGGTGGTGGAGGAGAGGATAGAGGTGAAAGAAGAGGAGGGGGAGGGGGTAGAGGAGAAGATAGAGGTGAAAGAAGAGGAGGTGGGGTGGAGGAGAGGATAGAGGTGAAAGAAGAGGAGGAGGGGGTAGAGGAGAAGATAGAGGTGAAAGAAGAGGAGGAAGGGTAGAGGAGAGGATAGAGGTGAAAGAAGAGGAGGAGGGGGTGGAGGAGAGGATAGAGGTGAAAGAAGAGGAGGAGGGGGTAGAGGAGAAGATAGAGGTGAAAGAAGAGGAGGAGGGGGTAGAGGAGAGGATAGAGGTGAAAGAAGAGGAGGAGGGGGTAGAGGAGAGGATAGAGGTGAAAGAAGAGGAGGAGGGGGTAGAGGAGAGGAGGGGGGGTAGAGGAGGGAGGGGAGGGGGTAGAGGAGAGGATAGAGGTGAAAGAACAGGAGGAGGGGGTAGAGGAGAGGATAGAGGTGAAAGAAGAGGAGGGGGTGGAGGAGAGGATAGAGGTGAAAGAAGAGGAGGTGGGGGGGTAGAGGAGAGGATAGAGGTGAAAGAAGAGGAGGGGGTGGAGGAGAGGATAGAGGTGAAAGAAGAGGGGAGGTAGAGGAGAGGATAGAGGTGAAAAAAGAGGAGGAGGGGGTAGAGGAGAGGATAGAGGTGAAAGAAGAGGAGGAGGGGGTAGAGGAGAGGATAGAGGTGAAAGAAGAGGAGGGGGGGTGGAGGAGAGGATAGAGGTGAAAGAACAGGAGGTGGGGGTGGAGGAGAGGATAGAGGTGAAAGAAGAGGAGGTGGGGGGGTAGAGGAGAGGATAGAGGTGAAAGAAGAGGAGGGGGGGTGGAGGAGAGGAGGGGGGTGGAGGAGAGGATAGAGGTGAAAGAAGAGGGGTGGAGGAGAGGAGGGGGGTGGAGGAGAGGATAGAGATGAAAATAGAGGAGGAGGGGGTGGAGGAGAGGATAGAGGTGAAAGAAGAGGAGGAGGGGGTAGAGGAGAGGAGGGGGGGTAGAGGAGAGGATAGAGGTGAAAGAAGAGGAGGGGGGGTGGAGGAGAGGAGGGGGGGTGGAGGAGAGGATAGAGTTGAAAGAAGAGGAGGAGGGGTAGAGGAGAGGATAGAGGTGAAAGAAGAGGAGGAGGGGGTGGAGGAGAGGATAGAGGTGAAAGAAGAGGAGGTGGGGGTAGAGGAGAGGATAGAGGTGAAAGAAGAGGAGGAGGGGGGGTAGAGGAGAGGATAGAGGTGAAAGAAGAGGAGGAGGGGGTAGAGGAGAGGATAGAGGTGAAAGAAGAGGAGGAGGGGGGGTAGAGGAGAGGATAGAGGTGAAAGAAGAGGAGGGGGTAGAGGAGAGGATAGAGGTGAAAGAAGAGGAGGAGGGGGTAGAGGAGAGGATAGAGGTGAAAGAAGAGGAGGAGGGGGTAGAGGAGAGGATAGAGGTGAAAGAAGAGGAGGGGGTAGAGGAGAGGAGGGGGGGTAGAGGAGGGAGGGGGGGGTAGAGGAGAGGATAGAGGTGAAAGAACAGGAGGTGGGGGTGGAGGAGAGGATAGAGGTGAAAGAAGAGGAGGTGGGGGGGTAGAGGAGAGGATAGAGGTGAAAGAAGAGGAGGGGGTGGAGGAGAGGATAGAGGTGAAAGAAGAGGAGGGGAGGTAGAGGAGAGGATAGAGTTGAAAGAAGAGGAGGAGGGGGTAGAGGAGAGGATAGAGGTGAAAGAAGAGGAGGAGGGGGTAGAGGAGAGGATAGAGGTGAAAGAAGAGGAGGGGGGGTGGAGGAGAGGATAGAGGTGAAAGAACAGGAGGTGGGGGTGGAGGAGAGGATAGAGGTGAAAGAAGAGGAGGTGGGGGGGTAGAGGAGAGGATAGAGGTGAAAGAAGAGGAGGGGGGGGTGGAGGAGAGGAGGGGGGTGGAGGAGAGGATAGAGGTGAAAGAAGAGGGGTGGAGGAGAGGAGGGGGGTGGAGGAGAGGATAGAGATGAAAATAGAGGAGGAGGGGGTGGAGGAGAGGATAGAGGTGAAAGAAGAGGAGGAGGGGGTAGAGGAGAGGAGGGGGGGTAGAGGAGAGGATAGAGGTGAAAGAAGAGGAGGGGGGGTGGAGGAGAGGAGGGGGGGTGGAGGAGAGGATAGAGTTGAAAGAAGAGGAGGAGGGGTAGAGGAGAGGATAGAGGTGAAAGAAGAGGAGGAGGGGGTGGAGGAGAGGATAGAGGTGAAAGAAGAGGAGGTGGGGGTAGAGGAGAGGATAGAGGTGAAAGAAGAGGAGGAGGGGGGGTAGAGGAGAGGATAGAGGTGAAAGAAGAGGAGGAGGGGGTAGAGGAGAGGATAGAGGTGAAAGAAGAGGAGGAGGGGGGGTAGAGGAGAGGATAGAGGTGAAAGAAGAGGAGGAGGGGGTAGAGGAGAGGATAGAGGTGAAAGAAGAGGAGGAGGGGGTAGAGGAGAGGATAGAGGTGAAAGAAGAGGAGGAGGGGGTAGAGGAGAGGAGGGGGGGTAGAGGAGAGGATAGAGGTGAAAGAAGAGGAGGGGGGGTGGAGGAGAGGAGGGGGTGGAGGAGAGGATAGAGTTGAAAGAAGAGGAGGAGGGGTAGAGGAGAGGATAGAGGTGAAAGAAGAGGAGGAGGGGGTGGAGGAGAGGATAGAGGTGAAAGAAGAGGAGGTGGGGGTAGAGGAGAGGATAGAGGTGAAAGAAGAGGAGGAGGGGGGGTAGAGGAGAGGATAGAGGTGAAAGAAGAGGAGGAGGGGGTAGAGGAGAGGATAGAGGTGAAAGAAGAGGAGGAGGGGGGGTAGAGGAGAGGATAGAGGTGAAAGAAGAGGAGGAGGGGGTAGAGGAGAGGATAGAGGTGAAAGAAGAGGAGGAGGGGGTAGAGGAGAGGATAGAGGTGAAAGAAGAGGAGGAGGGGGTAGAGGAGAGGATAGAGGTGAAAGAAGAGGAGGTGGGGGGGTAGAGGAGAGGAGGGGGGGTAGAGGAGAGGATAGAGGTGAAAGAAGAGGAGGAGGGGGGGGTGGAGGAGAGGATAGAGGTGAAAGAAGAGGAGGAGGGGGGGGGGTGGAGGAGAGGATAGAGGTGAAAGAAGAGGAGGAGGGGGGGGGTGGAGGAGAGGATAGAGGTGAAAGAAGAGGAGGAGGGGGTAGAGGAGAGGATAGAGGTGAAAGAAGAGGAGGAGGGGGTAGAGGAGAGGATAGAGGTGAAAGAAGAGGAGGGGAGGGGGTAGAGGAGAGGATAGAGGTGAAAGAAGAGGAGGAGGGGGTAGAGGAGAGGATAGAGGTGAAAGAAGAGGAGGAGGGGGTAGAGGAGAGGATAGAGGTGAAAGAAGAGGAGGAGGGGGGTAGAGGAGAGGATAGAGGTGAAAGAAGAGGGGGAGGGGGTAGAGGAGGGGGTAGAGGAGAGGATAGAGGTGAAAGAAGAGGAGGAGGGGGGGTAGAGGAGAGGATAGAGGTGAAAGAAGAGGAGGAGGGGGTAGAGGAGAGGATAGAGGTGAAAGAAGAGGAGGAGGGGGTAGAGGAGAGGATAGAGGTGAAAGAAGAGGAGGAGGGGGTAGAGGAGAGGATAGAGGTGAAAGAAGAGGAGGAGGGGTTAGAGGAGAGGAGGGGGGGTGGAGGAGAGGATAGAGGTGAAAGAAGAGGAGGAGGGGGGGTGGAGGAGAGGATAGAGGTGAAAGAAGAGGAGGAGGGGGGTAGAGGAGAGGATAGAGGTGAAAGAAGAGGAGGAGGGGGTAGAGGAGAGGATAGAGGTGAAAGAAGAGGAGGAGGGGGGGGGTGGAGGAGAGGATAGAGGTGAAAGAAGAGGAGGAGGGGGGGGGGTGGAGGAGAGGAGGGGGGTGATAGAAGAGAAGGAGGGGGGGTAGAGGAGAGGATAGAGGTGAAAGAAGAGGAGGAGGGGGTAGAGGAGATGATAGAGGTGAAAGAAGAGGAGGAGGGGGGGTAGAGGAGAGGATAGAGGTGAAAGAAGAGGAGGAGGGGGTAGAGGAGAGGATAGAGGTGAAAGAAGAGGAGGAGGGGGTAGAGGAGAGGAGGGGGGGGTGGAGGAGAGGATAGAGGTGAAAGAAGAGGAGGAGGGGGTAGAGGAGAGGATAGAGGTGAAAGAAGAGGAGGAGGGGGTAGAGGAGAGGATAGAGGTGAAAGAAGAGGAGGAGGGGGTAGAGGAGAGGATAGAGGTGAAAGAAGAGGAGGGGGTGGAGGAGAGGATAGAGGTGAAAGAAGAGGAGGGGAGGTAGAGGAGAGGATAGAGGTGAAAGAAGAGGAGGAGGGGGTAGAGGAGAAGATAGAGGTGAAAGAAGAGGAGGTGGGGGTAGAGGAGAGGATAGAGGTGAAAGAAGAGGAGGAGGGGGGGTAGAGGAGAGGATAGAGGTGAAAGAACAGGACGAGGGGGTGGAGGAGAGGATAGAGATGAAAGAAGAGGAGGGGGAGGGGGTAGAGGAGAAGATAGAGGTGAAAGAAGAGGAGGTGGGGGTAGAGGAGAGGATAGAGGTGAAAGAAGAGGAGGAGGGGGGGTAGAGGAGAAGATAGAGGTGAAAGAAGAGGAGGTGGGGTGGAGGAGAGGATAGAGGTGAAAGAAGAGGAGGGGGAGGGGGTAGAGGAGGGGGGTGGTGGAGGAGAGGATAGAGGTGAAAGAAGAGGAGGGGGAGGGGGTAGAGGAGAAGATAGAGGTGAAAGAAGAGGAGGTGGGGTGGAGGAGAGGATAGAGGTGAAAGAAGAGGAGGAGGGGGTAGAGGAGAAGATAGAGGTGAAAGAAGAGGAGGAAGGGTAGAGGAGAGGATAGAGGTGAAAGAAGAGGAGGAGGGGGTGGAGGAGAGGATAGAGGTGAAAGAAGAGGAGGAGGGGGTAGAGGAGAAGATAGAGGTGAAAGAAGAGGAGGAGGGGGTAGAGGAGAGGATAGAGGTGAAAGAAGAGGAGGAGGGGGTAGAGGAGAGGATAGAGGTGAAAGAAGAGGAGGAGGGGGTAGAGGAGAGGAGGGGGGGTAGAGGAGGGAGGGGAGGGGGTAGAGGAGAGGATAGAGGTGAAAGAACAGGAGGAGGGGGTAGAGGAGAGGATAGAGGTGAAAGAAGAGGAGGGGGTGGAGGAGAGGATAGAGGTGAAAGAAGAGGAGGTGGGGGGGTAGAGGAGAGGATAGAGGTGAAAGAAGAGGAGGGGGTGGAGGAGAGGATAGAGGTGAAAGAAGAGGGGAGGTAGAGGAGAGGATAGAGGTGAAAAAAGAGGAGGAGGGGGTAGAGGAGAGGATAGAGGTGAAAGAAGAGGAGGAGGGGGTAGAGGAGAGGATAGAGGTGAAAGAAGAGGAGGGGGGGTGGAGGAGAGGATAGAGGTGAAAGAACAGGAGGTGGGGGTGGAGGAGAGGATAGAGGTGAAAGAAGAGGAGGTGGGGGGGTAGAGGAGAGGATAGAGGTGAAAGAAGAGGAGGGGGGGTGGAGGAGAGGAGGGGGGTGGAGGAGAGGATAGAGGTGAAAGAAGAGGGGTGGAGGAGAGGAGGGGGGTGGAGGAGAGGATAGAGATGAAAATAGAGGAGGAGGGGGTGGAGGAGAGGATAGAGGTGAAAGAAGAGGAGGAGGGGGTAGAGGAGAGGAGGGGGGGTAGAGGAGAGGATAGAGGTGAAAGAAGAGGAGGGGGGGTGGAGGAGAGGAGGGGGGGTGGAGGAGAGGATAGAGTTGAAAGAAGAGGAGGAGGGGTAGAGGAGAGGATAGAGGTGAAAGAAGAGGAGGAGGGGGTGGAGGAGAGGATAGAGGTGAAAGAAGAGGAGGTGGGGGTAGAGGAGAGGATAGAGGTGAAAGAAGAGGAGGAGGGGGGGTAGAGGAGAGGATAGAGGTGAAAGAAGAGGAGGAGGGGGTAGAGGAGAGGATAGAGGTGAAAGAAGAGGAGGAGGGGGGGTAGAGGAGAGGATAGAGGTGAAAGAAGAGGAGGGGGTAGAGGAGAGGATAGAGGTGAAAGAAGAGGAGGAGGGGGTAGAGGAGAGGATAGAGGTGAAAGAAGAGGAGGAGGGGGTAGAGGAGAGGATAGAGGTGAAAGAAGAGGAGGAGGGGGTAGAGGAGAGGAGGGGGGGTAGAGGAGGGAGGGAGGGGTAGAGGAGAGGATAGAGGTGAAAGAACAGGAGGTGGGGGTGGAGGAGAGGATAGAGGTGAAAGAAGAGGAGGTGGGGGGGTAGAGGAGAGGATAGAGGTGAAAGAAGAGGAGGGGGTGGAGGAGAGGATAGAGGTGAAAGAAGAGGAGGGGAGGTAGAGGAGAGGATAGAGTTGAAAGAAGAGGAGGAGGGGGTAGAGGAGAGGATAGAGGTGAAAGAAGAGGAGGAGGGGGTAGAGGAGAGGATAGAGGTGAAAGAAGAGGAGGGGGGGTGGAGGAGAGGATAGAGGTGAAAGAACAGGAGGTGGGGGTGGAGGAGAGGATAGAGGTGAAAGAAGAGGAGGTGGGGGGGTAGAGGAGAGGATAGAGGTGAAAGAAGAGGAGGGGGGGGTGGAGGAGAGGAGGGGGGTGGAGGAGAGGATAGAGGTGAAAGAAGAGGGGTGGAGGAGAGGAGGGGGGTGGAGGAGAGGATAGAGATGAAAATAGAGGAGGAGGGGGTGGAGGAGAGGATAGAGGTGAAAGAAGAGGAGGAGGGGGTAGAGGAGAGGAGGGGGGGTAGAGGAGAGGATAGAGGTGAAAGAAGAGGAGGGGGGGTGGAGGAGAGGAGGGGGGGTGGAGGAGAGGATAGAGTTGAAAGAAGAGGAGGAGGGGTAGAGGAGAGGATAGAGGTGAAAGAAGAGGAGGAGGGGGTGGAGGAGAGGATAGAGGTGAAAGAAGAGGAGGTGGGGGTAGAGGAGAGGATAGAGGTGAAAGAAGAGGAGGAGGGGGGGTAGAGGAGAGGATAGAGGTGAAAGAAGAGGAGGAGGGGGTAGAGGAGAGGATAGAGGTGAAAGAAGAGGAGGAGGGGGGGTAGAGGAGAGGATAGAGGTGAAAGAAGAGGAGGAGGGGGTAGAGGAGAGGATAGAGGTGAAAGAAGAGGAGGAGGGGGTAGAGGAGAGGATAGAGGTGAAAGAAGAGGAGGAGGGGGTAGAGGAGAGGATAGAGGTGAAAGAAGAGGAGGAGGGGGTAGAGGAGAGGATAGAGGTGGAAGAGGAGGAGGGGGTAGAGGAGAGGATAGAGGTGAAAGAAGAGGAGGAGGGGGTAGAGGAGAGGATAGAGGTGAAAGAAGAGGAGGCGGGGGTAGAGGAGAGGAGGGGGGGTAGAGGAGGGAGGGGAGGGGGTAGAAGAGAGGAGAGGGGGGTGTCATAATGGTGTAGTAGTGATGGTGTTGGGGGGTAGTAATGGTGTAGTAGTGAGGGTGTTGGGGGGTAGTAATGGTGTAGTAGTGAGGGTGTTGGGGGTGTAGTAGTGATGGTGTTGGGGGGTAGTAATGGTGTAGTAGTGATGGTGTTGGGGGGTAGTAATGGTTTAGTAGTGATGGTGTTGGGGGGTAGTAATGGTGTAGTCGTGATGGTGTTGGGGGGTAGTAATGGTGTAGTAGGTTTGTAGTAGTGAGGGTGTTGGGGGGTAGTAATGGTGTAGTAGTGAGGGTGTTGGGGGGTAGTAATGGTGTAGTAGTGATGGTGTTGGAGGGTAGTAATGGTGTAATCGTGAGGGTGTTGGGGGGTAGTAATGGTGTAGTAGTGATGGTGTTGGGGGGTAGTAATGGTGTAGTAGTGAGGGTGTTGGGGGGTAGTAATGGTGTAATAGTGAGGGTGTTGGGGGGTAGTAATGGTGTAGTAGTGATGGTGTTGGGGGGTAGTAATGGTGTAGTAGTGAGGGTGTTGGGGGGTAGTAGTGATGGTGTTGGGGGGTAGTAATGGTGTAGTAGGTTTGTAGTAGTGAGGGTGTTGGAGGGTAGTAATGGTGTAGTAGGTTTGTAGTAGTGATGGTGTTGGGGGGTAGTAATGGTGTAGTAGGTTTGTAGTAGTGAGGGTGTTGGGGGGTAGTAATGGTGTAGTAGTGATGGTGTTGGGGGGGGGGTAGTAATGGTGTAGTAGGTTTGTAGTAGTGATGGTGTTGGGGGGGGTAGTAATGGTGTAGTAGTGATGGTGTTGGGGGGTAGTAATGGTGTAGTAGTGAAGGTGTTGGGGGGTAGTAATGGTGTAGTAGTGAGGGTGTTGGGGGGTAGTAATGGTGTAGTAGTGAGGGTGTTGGGGGGTAGTAATGGTGTAGTAGTGATGGTGTTGGGGGGTAGTAATGGTGTAGTAGGTTTGTAGTAGTGAGGGTGTTGGGGGTAGTAATGGTGTAGTAGTGAGGGTGTTGGGGGGTAGTAATGGTGTAGTAGTGAGGGTGTTGGGGGGTAGTAATGGTGTAGTAGTGATGGTGTTGGGGGGTAGTAATGGTGTAGTAGTGAGGGTGTTGGGGGGTAGTAATGGTGTAGTAGTGAGGGTGTTGGGGGGTAGTAATGGTGTAGTAGTGATGGTGTTAGGGGGTAGTAATGGTGTAGTAGTGAGGGTGTTGGGGGGTAGTAATGGTGTAGTAGTGAGGGTGTTGGGGGGTAGTAATGGTGTAGTAGTGAGAGTGTTGGGGGGTAGTAATGGTGTAGTAGTGAGGGTGTTGGGGGTAGTAATGGTGTAGTAGTGAGGGTGTTGGGGGGTAGTAATGGTGTAGTAGTGATGGTGTTGGGGATAGTAATGGTGTAGTAGTGAGGGTGTTGGGGGGTAGTAATGGTGTAGTAGTGAGGGTGTTGGGGGGTAGTAATGGTGTAGTAGTGAGGGTGTTGGGGGGTAGTAATGGTGTAGTAGTGAGGGTGTTGGGGGGTAGTAATGGTGTAGTAGTGATGGTGTTGGGGGTAGTAATGGTGTAGTAGTGAGGGTGTTGGGGGTAGTAATGGTGTAGTAGTGAGGGTGTTGGGGGGTAGTAATGGTGTAGTAGTGAGGGTGTTGGGAGGTAGTAATGGTGTAGTAGGTTTGTAGTAGTGAGGGTGTTGGGGGGTAGTAATGGTGTAGTAGTGATGGTGTTGGGGGGGTAGTAATGGTGTAGTAGGTTTGTAGTAGTGAGGGTGTTGGGGGGGTAGTAATGGTGTAGTAGTGATGGTGTTGGGGGGGTAGTAATGGTGTAGTAGGTTTGTAGTAGTGATGGTGTTGGGGGGTAGTAATGGTGTAGTAGTGATGGTGTTGGGGGGTAGTAATGGTGTAGTAGGTTTGTAGTAGTGAGGGTGTTGGGGGGGTAGTAATGGTGTAGTAGTGAGGGTGTTGGGGGGTAGTAATGGTGTAGTAGGTTTGTAGTAGTGAGGGTGTTGGGGGGTAGTAATGGTGTAGTAGTGAGGGTGTTGGGGGGTAGTAATGGTGTAGTAGGTTTGTAGTAGTGAGGGTGTTGGGGGGTAGTAATGGTGTAGTAGTGATGGTGTTGGGGGGTAGTAATGGTGTAGTAGTGAGGGTGTTGGGGGGTAGTAATGGTGTAGTAGGTTTGTAGTAGCGAGGGTGTTGGGGGTAGTAATGGTGTAGTAGTGAGGGTGTTGGGGGGTAGTAATGGTGTAGTAGTGATGGTGTTGGGGGGTAGTAATGGTGTAGTAGTGAGGGTGTTGGGAGGTAGTAATGGTGTAGTAGGTTTGTAGTAGTGAGGGTGTTGGGGGGTAGTAATGGTGTAGTAGTGAGGGTGTTGGGGGGTAGTAATGGTGTAGTAGTGAGGGTGTTGGGAGGTAGTAATGGTGTAGTAGGTTTGTAGTAGTGAGGGTGTTGGGGGGTAGTAATGGTGTAGTAGTGATGGTGTTGGGGGGGTAGTAATGGTGTAGTAGGTTTGTAGTAGTGATGGTGTTGGGGGGTAGTAATGGTGTAGTAGTGAGGGTGTTGGGGGGTAGTAATGGTGTAGTAGGTTTGTAGTAGTGAGGGTGTTGGGGGGTAGTAATGGTGTAGTAGTGAGGGTGTTGGGGGGTAGTAATGGTGTAGTAGTGAGGGTGTTGGGGGGTAGTAATGGTGTAGTAGTGAGGGTGTTGGGGGGTAGTAATGGTGTAGTAGTGAGGGTGTTGGGGGGTAGTAATGGTGTAGTAGTGATGGTGTTGGGGGGTAGTAATGGTGTAGTAGTGAGGGTGTTGGGGGGTAGTAATGGTGTAGTAGTGAGGGTGTTGGGGGGTAGTAATGGTGTAGTAGTGATGGTGTTGGGGGGTAGTAATGGTGTAGTAGTGAAGGTGTTGGGGGGTAGTAATGGTGTAGTAGTGAGGGTGTTGGGGGGGTAGTAATGGTGTAGTAGTGATGGTGTTGGGGGGTAGTAATGGTGTAGTAGGTTTGTAGTAGTGAGGGTGTTGGGGGGTAGTAATGGTGTAGTAGGTTTGTAGTAGTGAGGGTGTTGGTGTAGTAGGTTTGTAGTAGTGATGGTGTTGGGGGGTAGTAATGGTGTAGTAGTGATGGTGTTGGGGGGTAGTAATGGTGTAGTAGTGAGGGTGTTGGGGGGTAGTAATGGTGTAGTAGTGAGGGTGTTGGGGGGGTAGTAATGGTGTAGTAGTGAGGGTGTTGGGGGGGTAGTAATGGTGTAGTAGTGATGGTGTTGGGGGGTAGTAATGGTGTAGTAGGTTTGTAGTAGTGAGGGTGTTGGGGGGTAGTAATGGTGTAGTAGGTTTGTAGTAGTGAGGGTGTTGGGGGTAGTAATGGTGTAGTAGGTTTGTAGTAGTGAGGGTGTTGGGGGGTAGTAATGGTGTAGTAGGTTTGTAGTAGTGAGGGTATTGGGGTAGTAATGGTGTAGTAGGTTTGTAGTAGTGATGGTGTTGGGGGGTAGTAATGGTGTAGTATGTTTGTAGTAGTGAGGGTGTTGGTGTAGTAGGTTTGTAGTAGTGATGGTGTTGGGGGGTAGTAATGGTGTAGTAATGAGGGTGTTGGGGGGGTAGTAATGGTGTAGTAGTGAGGGTGTTGGGGTGTAGTAATGGTGTACTGTGATGGTGTTGGGGGGTAGTAATGGTGTAGTAGGTTTGTAGTAGTGAGGGTGTTGGGGGGTAGTAATGGTGTAGTAGTGAGGGTGTTGGGAGGTAGTAATGGTGTAGTAGGTTTGTAGTAGTGAGGGTGTTGGGGTAGTAATGGTGTAGTAGTGAGGGTGTTGGGGGGTAGTAATGGTGTAGTAGGTTTGTAGTAGTGCGGGTGTTGGGGTAGTAATGGTGTAGTAGGTTTGTAGTAGTGAGGGTGTTGGGGGTAGTAATGGTGTAGTAGTGATGGTGTTGGGGGGTAGTAATGGTGTAGTAGGTTTGTAGTAGTGAGGGTGTTGGGGGGTAGTAATGGTGTAGTAGTGAGGGTGTTGGGGATAGTAATGGTGTAGTAGTGAGGGTGTTGGGGGGTAGTAATGGTGTAGTAGGGGTGTAGGTGTAGTAGTGAGGGTGTAATAATGGTGTAGTGTGTAGTTGGGGTGTAGTGTAGGTGTAGTAGTGAGGGTGTTGGGGGGTAGTAATGGTGTAGTAGTGAGGGTGTTGGGGGTTAGTAATGGTGTAGTAGTGAGGGTGTTGGGGGGTAGTAATGGTGTAGTAGTGATGGTGTTGGGGGGTAGTAATGGTGTAGTAGTGAGGGTGTTGGGGGGTAGTAATGGTGTAGTAGTGAGGGTGTTGGGGGGTAGTAATGGTGTAGTAGTGATGGTGTTGGGGGGTAGTAATGGTGTAGTAGTGAAGGTGTTGGGGGGTAGTAATGGTGTAGTAGTGAGGGTGTTGGGGGGGTAGTAATGGTGTAGTAGTGATGGTGTTGGGGGGTAGTAATGGTGTAGTAGGTTTGTAGTAGTGAGGGTGTTGGGGGGTAGTAATGGTGTAGTAGGTTTGTAGTAGTGAGGGTGTTGGTGTAGTAGGTTTGTAGTAGTGATGGTGTAGTAGTGATGGTGTTGGGGGGTAGTAATGGTGTAGTAGTGAGGGTGTTGGGGGGTAGTAATGGTGTAGTAGTGAGGGTGTTGGGGGGTAGTAATGGTGTAGTAGTGAGGGTGTTGGGGGGGTAGTAATGGTGTAGTAGTGATGGTGTTGGGGGGTAGTAATGGTGTAGTAGGTTTGTAGTAGTGAGGGTGTTGGGGGGTAGTAATGGTGTAGTAGGTTTGTAGTAGTGAGGGTGTTGGGGGTAGTAATGGTGTAGTAGGTTTGTAGTAGTGAGGGTGTTGGGGGGTAGTAATGGTGTAGTAGGTTTGTAGTAGTGAGGGTGTTGGGGTAGTAATGGTGTAGTAGGTTTGTAGTAGTGATGGTGTTGGGGGGTAGTAATGGTGTAGTATGTTTGTAGTAGTGAGGGTGTTGGTGTAGTAGGTTTGTAGTAGTGATGGTGTTGGGGGGTAGTAATGGTGTAGTAGTGAGGGTGTTGGGGGGGTAGTAATGGTGTAGTAGTGAGGGTGTTGGGGTGTAGTAATGGTGTACTGTGATGGTGTTGGGGGGTAGTAATGGTGTAGTAGGTTTGTAGTAGTGAGGGTGTTGGGGGGTAGTAATGGTGTAGTAGTGAGGGTGTTGGGAGGTAGTAATGGTGTAGTAGGTTTGTAGTAGTGAGGGTGTTGGGGTAGTAATGGTGTAGTAGTGAGGGTGTTGGGGGGTAGTAATGGTGTAGTAGGTTTGTAGTAGTGAGGGTGTTGTGGTAGTAATGGTGTAGTAGGTTTGTAGTAGTGCGGGTGTTGGGGTAGTAATGGTGTAGTAGGTTTGTAGTAGTGAGGGTGTTGGGGGTAGTAATGGTGTAGTAGTGATGGTGTTGGGGGGTAGTAATGGTGTAGTAGGTTTGTAGTAGTGAGGGTGTTGGGGGGTAGTAATGGTGTAGTAGTGAGGGTGTTGGGGGTAGTAATGGTGTAGTAGTGAGGGTGTTGGGGGGTAGTAATGGTGTAGTAGGGGTGTAGGTGTAGTAGTGAGGGTGTAGTAATGGTGTAGTGTGTAGTTGGGGTGTAGTGTAGGTGTAGTAGTGAGGGTGTTGTAGGGGTGTAGTAATGGTGTAGTAGGGGTGTAGGTGTAGTAGTGAGGGTGTAGTATGGGTGTAGATGTAGTAGTGAGGGTGTAGTAGGGGTGTAGTAATGGTTTAGTAGGGGTGTAGGTGTAGTAGTGAGGGTAGTATGGGTGTAGATGTAGTAGTGAGGGTGTTGTAGGGGTGTAGTAGGGGTGTAGTAGTGAGGGTGTAGTATGGGTGTAGGTGTACTAGTGAGGGTGTAGTAATGGGTGTAGGTGTAGTAGTGAGGGTGTAGTAGGGGTGTAGTAATGGTGTAGTGTGTAGTTGGGGTGTAGTGTAGGTGTAGTAGTGAGGGTGTTGTAGGGGTGTAGTAATGGTGTAGTAGGGGTGTAGGTGTAGTAGTGAGGGTGTAGTATGGGTGTAGATGTAGTAGTGAGGGTGTAGTAGGGGTGTAGTAATGGTTTAGTAGGGGTGTAGGTGTAGTAGTGAGGGTAGTATGGGTGTAGATGTAGTAGTGAGGGTGTTGTAGGGGTGTAGTAGGGGTGTAGTAGTGAGGGTGTAGTATGGGTGTAGGTGTACTAGTGAGGGTGTAGTAATGGGTGTAGGTGTAGTAGTGAGGGTGTAGTAGGGGTGTAGTAATGGTGTAGTGTGTAGTTGGGGTGTAGTGTAGGTGTAGTAGTGAGGGTGTTGTAGGGGTGTAGTAATGGTGTAGTAGGGGTGTAGGTGTAGTAGTGAGGGTGTAGTATGGGTGTAGATGTAGTAGTGAGGGTGTAGTAGGGGTGTAGTAATGGTTTAGTAGGGGTGTAGGTGTAGTAGTGAGGGTAGTATGGGTGTAGATGTAGTAGTGAGGGTGTTGTAGGGGTGTAGTAGGGGTGTAGTAGTGAGGGTGTAGTATGGGTGTAGGTGTACTAGTGAGGGTGTAGTAATGGGTGTAGGTGTAGTAGTGAGGGTGTAGTAGGGGTGTAGTAATGGTGTAGTGTGTAGTTGGGGTGTAGTGTAGGTGTAGTAGTGAGGGTGTTGTAGGGGTGTAGTAATGGTGTAGTAGGGGTGTAGGTGTAGTAGTGAGGGTGTAGTATGGGTGTAGATGTAGTAGTGAGGGTGTAGTAGGGGTGTAGTAATGGTTTAGTAGGGGTGTAGGTGTAGTAGTGAGGGTAGTATGGGTGTAGATGTAGTAGTGAGGGTGTTGTAGGGGTGTAGTAGGGGTGTAGTAGTGAGGGTGTAGTATGGGTGTAGGTGTACTAGTGAGGGTGTAGTAATGGGTGTAGGTGTAGTAGTGAGGGTGTAGTAGGGGTGTAGTAATGGTGTAGTGTGTAGTTGGGGTGTAGTCTAGGTGTAGTAGTGAGGGTGTTAGACTTCTCCCCATCTTAGCTACTGTTGTATCAATATGTTTTGACCATGACAGTTTAAGATCCAGAGTTACTCCAAGCAGTTTAGTCACCTCAACTTGCTCAATTTACACATTATTCATTACAATATTTAGTTGAGGTTCAGGGTTTAGTGAATGATTTGTCCCAAATACAATGCTTTGAGTTTTAGAAATATTTAGGGCTAACTTATTCCTTGCCACCCACTCTGAAACTAACTGCAGCTCTTTGTTGAGTGTTGCAGTCATTTCAGTCCCTGTAGTAGCTGACGTGTATAGTGTTGAGTCATCCGCATACATAGACACAATGGCTTTGGCATGTTGGAAGTAAGTAAAGACTGAAAAAAGCAAGGGGCCTGGGGATTTCCTGATTCTGCCTGGATAATTTTGGAGAGTCTTCCATTGAAGAACAGCCTCTATGTTATGTTAGAGGTAACTCTTTATCCACAATATTGCAGGGGGTGTAAAGCCATACATGTAGCTTTAGAAATAAGGTTACTGAAATCAATAACCAACTCACATCAGATAACATTCATATTAGCCATTTCTGAGACTCACTTAGATAATTAATTTGATGATACAGCAGTAGCAATACAAGGATATAACATCTATAGAAGAGACAGGAATGCTTATGGGGGAGGTGTTGCTGTATATATTCAGAGCCATATCCCTGGAATGCTTATGGGGGAGGTGTTACTGTATATATTCAGAGCCATATCCCTGTAATGCTTATGGGGGAGGTGTTGCTGTATATATTCAGAGCCATATCCCTGTAATGCTTATGGGGGAGGTGTTGCTGTATATATTCAGAGCCATATCCCTGTAATGCTTATGGGGGAGGTGTTACTGTATATATTCAGAGCCATATCCCTGTAATGCTTATGGGGGAGGTGGTGCTGTATATATTCAGAGCCATATCCCTGTAATGCTTATGGGGGAGGTGTTGCTGTATATATTCAGAGCCATATCCCTGTAATGCTTATGGGGGAGGTGATACTGTATATATTCAGAGCCATATCCCTGTAATGCTTATGGGGGAGGTGATACTGTATATATTCAGAGCCATATCCCTGTAATGCTTATGGGGGAGGTGTTACTGTATATATTCAGAGCCATATCCCTGTAATGCTTATGGGGGAGGTGATGCTGTATATATTCAGAGCCATATCCCTGTAATGCTTATGTGGGAGGTGTTACTGTATATATTCAGAGCCATATCCCTGTAATGCTTATGGGGGAGGTGTTGCTGTATATATTCAGAGCCATATCCCTGTAATGCTTATGGGGGAGGTGATACTGTATATATTCAGAGCCATATCCCTGTAATGCTTATGGGGGCGGTGTTACTGTATATATTCAGAGCCATATCCCTGTAATGTTTATGGGGGAGGTGTTACTGTATATATTCAGAGCCATATCCCTGTAATGCTTATGGGGGAGGTGTTACTGTATATATTCAGAGCCATATCCCTGTAATGCTTATGGGGGAGGTGTTACTGTATATATTCAGAGCCATATCCCTGTAATGCTTATGGGGGAGGTGATACTGTATATATTCAGAGCCATATCCCTGTAATGCTTATGGGGGCGGTGTTACTGTATATATTCAGAGCCATATCCCTGTAATGTTTATGGGGGAGGTGTTACTGTATATATTCAGAGCCATATCCCTGTAATGCTTATGGGGGAGGTGTTACTGTATATATTCAGAGCCATATCCCTGTAATGCTTATGAGGGAGGTGGTGCTGTATATATTCAGAGCCATATCCCTGTAATGTTTATGGGGGAGGTGTTACTGTATATATTCAGAGCCATATCCCTGTAATGCTTATGGGGGAGGTGTTACTGTATATATTCAGAGCCATATCCCTGTAATGTTTATGGGGGAGGTGTTACTGTATATATTCAGAGCCATATCCCTGTAATGCTTATGGGGGAGGTGTTACTGTATATATTCAGAGCCATATCCCTGTAATGCTTATGGGGGAGGTGATACTGTATATATTCAGAGCCATATCCCTGTAATGCTTATGGGGGAGGTGTTACTGTATATATTCAGAGCCATATCCCTGTAATGCTTATGGGGGAGGTGTTACTGTATATATTCAGAGCCATATCCCTGTAATGCTTATGGGGGAGGTGTTGCTGTATATATTCAGAGCCATATCCCTGTAATGCTTATGGGGGAGGTGTTACTGTATATATTCAGAGCCATATCCCTGTAATGCTTATGGGGGAGGTGATACTGTATATATTCAGAGCCATATCCCTGTAATGCTTATGGGGGAGGTGGTGCTGTATATATTCAGAGCCATATCCCTGTAATGCTTATGGGGGAGGTGATACTGTATATATTCAGAGCCATATCCCTGTAATGCTTATGGGGGAGGTGTTACTGTATATATTCAGAGCCATATCCCTGTAATGCTTATGGGGGAGGTGTTACTGTATATATTCAGAGCCATATCCCTGTAATGCTTATGGGGGAGGTGTTGCTGTATATATTCAGAGCCATATCCCTGTAATGCTTATGGGGGAGGTGTTACTGTATATATTCAGAGCCATATCCCTGTAATGCTTATGGGGGAGGTGATACTGTATATATTCAGAGCCATATCCCTGTAATGCTTATGGGGGAGGTGTTGCTGTATATATTCAGAGCCATATCCCTGTAATGCTTATGGGGGAGGTGTTGCTGTATATATTCAGAGCCATATCCCTGTAATGCTTATGAGGGAGGTGGTGCTGTATATATTCAGAGCCATATCCCTGTAATGCTTATGGTGGAGGTGTTGCTGTATATATTCAGAGCCATATCCCTGTAATGCTTATGGGAGAGGTGTTGCTGTATATATTCAGAGCCATATCCCTGTAATGCTTATGAGGGAGGTGGTGCTGTATATATTCAGAGCCATATCCCTGTAATGCTTATGGGGGAGGTGTTGCTGTATATATTCAGAGTCATATCCCTGTAATGCTTATGGTGGAGGTGTTGCTGTATATATTCAGAGCCATATCCCTGTAATGCTTATGGGGAAGATGTTGCTGTATATATTCAGAGCCACATCCCTGTAATGTTTAGAGAAGATCTTATGTCATTGTGGCGAATGGCGAATTCGAATGTGGCGAATTATCCAAGAATGGCGTAGCAGTCGGATGTGTCTTTGTCCTGTCTTGTCCCGTGTAAATAGTATTCGTATTTTTCGTATACATTTCGTATTTATTTTAATTTCACTTTCCATTTAGGAACTGAATATACATTCCTACATTCCGCCTCACCCAATGTGGTACGGACCTGCTATTTTTTATATACTTTTGAACCGTAACCCCAATCAGAAGCTAGCCAGATAACTAGCTACTAGCTAGTAGTCAGTTAGCCACTGCTGCGGTCTTCGCCCTTAACTCGGACACAGCCAGCTTCAACACCGGGCCGATACCTGCCAGTCTGCAAGCGCGATATCAACCCAGAGCATATAGGACTGCTTTCTCTCTACCACATCACCGGATTCCTGACGCAAGCTCTGGACAATTACACCGTATTATCACAGCTAGCTAGCTGCAACCGAGTGGCTACTACTGGCTAACACCTCTGTCCCGAAGCAAGCACCAGTTAGCCTTGAGCTAGCCTCGAGCTAGGCCCATCTGCCGGCTAGCTGCAGCGCGATATCAACCCAGAGCATATAGGACTGCTTTTTCTCTACCACATCACCGGATTCCTGACGCAAGCTCTGGACAATTACACCGTATCATCACAGCTAGCTAGCTGCAACCGAGTGGCTACTACTGGCTAACACCTCTGTCCCGAAGCAAGCACCAGTTAGCCTTGAGCTAGCCTCGAGCTAGGCCCATCTGCCGGCTAGCTGCAAGCGCGATATCAACCCAGAGCATATAGGACTGCTTTTTCTCTACCACATCACCGGATTCCTGACGCAAGCTCTGGACAATTACACCGTATCATCACAGCTAGCTAGCTGCAACCGAGTGGCTACTACTGGCTAACACCTCTGTCCCGAAGCAAGCACCAGTTAGCCTTGAGCTAGCCTCGAGCTAGGCCCATCTGCCGGCTAGCTGAAGAGCTAGTGCCACTGCCACTGCCACGAAGCTAGCACCAGTTAGCAAACACTATTCTACAATTCACAACCTCTCTTTCGCCATCGCCATCTGGCTTGGATTCTCTGTCGACACAACCACGTCTGAGCAGACCCCCTCCGTCTGAGCAGACCACCCCCCGGGCTACTAACTTTACACGCCGCGTGCTAGCTTAGTGGAGGCCTCCTCTGCTCCATCTACGGCTGCCCCCTGGACACTATGATCACTTGGCTACATAGCTGATGCATGCTTGACTGTCCATTAATTCACGGTACTCCATTCTGTTTATTTGTGTCTTATCTGTCGGCTCTGTGCTTTAACTCAGGATCTGTGTGTAGTTAATCCGACCCTCTCTGCCTAGTCATCGCCATTTTTTACCTGTTGTTGCTGTGTCAGACTAGCACCCTGTTATTGCTGCTGTTATCTTACCTGTTGTTTTAGCTAGCTCTCCCAATCAAGACCTGCAATCACTTTATGCCTTATTGTATGTCTCTCTCAAATATCAATATGCCTTGCATACTGTTGTTCAGGCTAGTTTTCATTGTCATTGTTTTGGTTTGCAATGGACCCTGTAGTTCCACTCTCCGTACCTCTGATACCCCCTTTGTCCCACCCCCCACACATGCGGTGACCTCACCCATTGAGACCAGCATGTCCAGAGATACAACCTCTCTTATCATCACCCAGTGCCTGGGCTTGCCTCCGCTGTACCCGCGCCCCTCCATACCCCTGTCTGCACATTATGCCCAGAATCTATTCTACCACGCCCATAAATCTGCTCCTTTTATTCTTTGTCCCCAACGCTCTAGGCGACCAGTTTTGATAGCCTTTAGCCGCACCCTCATCCTACTACTCCTCTGTTCCTCGGGTGATGTGGAGGTAAACCCAGGCCCTGCATGTCCCCAGTCACCCTCATTTGTTGACTTCTGCGATCGAAAAAGCCTTGGCCTCATGCATGTCAACATCAGAAGCCTCCTCCCTAAGTTTGCCTTACTCACCGCTTTAGCACACTCTGCCAATCCTGATGTCCTTGCCGTGTCCGAATCCTGGCTTAGGAAGGCCACCAAAAATTCTGAGATTTCCATACCCAACTATAACACTTTCCGTCAAGATAGAACTGCCAAAGGGGGAGGAGTTGCAATCTACTGCAGAGATAGCCTGCAAAGTTCTGTCATACTTTCCAGGTCTATGCCCAAACAGTTCGAACTTCTAATTTTAAAAATTAATCTCTCCAGAAATAAGTCTCTCACTGTTGCCGCCTGCTACCGACCCCCCTCAGCTCCCAGCTGTGCCCTGGACACCATCTGTGAATTGATCGCTCCCCATCTAGCTTCAGAGTTTGTTCTGTTAGGTGACCTAAACTGGGATATGCTTAACACCCCGGCAGTCCTACAATCCAAGCTTGATGCCCTCAATCTCACACAAATCATCAAGGAACCCACCAGGTACAACCCTAAATCCGTAAACATGGGCACCCTAATAGACATTATCCTGACCAACCTGCCCTCCAAATACACCTCTGCTGTCTTCAATCAAGATCTCAGCGATCACTGCCTCATTGCCTGTATCCGCCACGGGTCTGCGGTCAAACGACCACCCCTCATCACTGTCAAACGCTCCCTAAAACACTTCTGCGAGCAGGCCTTTCTAATCGACCTGGCCCGGGTACCCTGGAAGGATATTGACCTCATCCCGTCAGTTGAGGATGCCTGGTCATTCTTTAAATGTTACTTCCTCACCATATTAGACAAGCATGCTCCGTTCAAAAAATGCAGAACCAAGAACAGATATAGCCCTTGGTTCACTCCAGACCTGACTGCCCTCGACCAGCACAAAAACATCCTGTGACGAACTGCAATAGCATCGAAGAGCCCCCGCGATATGCAACTGTTCAGGGAAGTCAGGAACCAATACACGCAGTCAGTCAGGAAAGCAAAGGCCAGCTTTTTCAAGCAGAAATTCGCATCCTGTAGCTCTAACTCCAAAAAGTTCTGGGATACTGTAAAGTCCATGGAGAACAAGAGCACCTCCTCCCAGCTGCCCACTGCACTGAGGCTAGGTAACACGGTCACCACCGATAAATCTGTGATAATCGAAGACTTCAACAAGCATTTCTCAATGGCTGGCCATGCCTTCTTCCTGGCGACTCCAACCTTGGCCAACAGCCCCGCCCCCCCCGCTGCTACTCGCCCAAGCCTCCCCAGCTTCTCCTTTACCCAAATCCAGATAGCAGATGTTCTGAAAGAGCTGGAAAACCTGGACCCATACAAATCAGCTGGGCTTGACAATCTGGACCCCCTATTTCTGAAACTGTCCGCCGCCATTGTCGCACCCCCTATTACCAGCCTGTTCAACCTCTCCTTCGTATCATCTGAGATCCCCAAGGATTGGAAAGCTGCCGCGGTCATCCCCCTCTTCAAAGGGGGAGACACCCTGGACCCAAACTGTTACAGACCTATATCCATCCTGCCCTGCCTATCTAAGGTCTTCGAAAGCCAAGTCAACAAACAGATCACTGACCATCTCGAATCCCACCGTACCTTCTCCGCTGTGCAATCCGGTTTCCGAGCCGGTCACGGATGCACCTCAGCCACGCTCAAGGTACTAAACGACATCATAACCGCCATCGATAAAAGACATTACTGTGCAGCCGTCTTCATCGACCTGGCCAAGGCTTTCGACTCTGTCAATCACCATATTCTTATCGGCAGACTCAGTAGCCTCGGTTTTTCTAATGACTGCCTTGCCTGGTTCACCAACTACTTTGCAGACAGAGTTCAGTGTGTCAAATCGGAGGGCATGTTGTCCGGTCCTCTGGCAGTCTCTATGGGGGTACCACAGGGTTCAATTCTCGGGCCGACTCTTTTCTCTGTATACATCAATGATGTTGCTCTTGCTGCGGGCGATTCCCTGATCCACCTCTACGCAGACGACACCATTCTATATACTTCCGGCCCTTCCTTGGACACTGTGCTATCTAACCTCCAAACGAGCTTCAATGCCATACAACACTCCTTCCGTGGCCTCCAACTGCTCTTAAACGCTAGTAAAACCAAATGCATGCTTTTCAACCGTTCGCTGCCTGCACCTGCACGCCCGACTAGCATCACCACCCTGGACGGTTCCGACCTAGAATATGTGGACATCTATAAGTACCTAGGTGTCTGGCTAGACTGCAAACTCTCCTTCCAGACTCATATCAAACATCTCCAATCCAAAATCAAATCAAGAATCGGCTTTCTATTCCGCAACAAAGCCTCCTTCACTCACGCCGCCAAACTTACCCTAGTAAAACTGACTATCCTGCCGATCCTCGACTTCGGCGATGTCATCTACAAAATAGCTTCCAACACTCTACTCAGCAAACTGGATGCAGTTTATCACAGTGCCATTCGTTTTGTTACTAAAGCACCTTATACGACCCACCACTGCGACCTGTATGCCCTAGTCGGCTGGCCCTCGCTACATGTTCGTCGTCAGACCCACTGGCTCCAGGTCATCTACAAGGCTATGCTAGGTAAAGTGCCGCCTTATCTCAGTTCACTGGTCACGATGGCTACACCCACCCGCAGCACGCGCTCCAGCAGGTGTATCTCACTGATCATCCCTAAAGCTAAAACCTCATTTGGACGCCTTTCCTTCCAGTTCTCTGCTGCCTGCGACTGGAACGAATTGCAAAAATCTCTGAAGTTGGAGACTTTTATCTCCCTCAACAACTTTAAAAATCTGCTATCCGAGCAGCTAACCGATCGCTGCAGCTGTACATAGTCCATCTGTAAACTACCCACCCAATTTACCTACCTCACCCCCCATACTGCTTTTATTTATTTACTTTTCTGCTCTTTTGCACACCAGTACCAATATCTCTTCTTGCACATGATCATCTGATGATTTATCACTCCAGTGTTAATCTGCTAAATTGTAATTATTCGATTTATTGCCTACCTCATGCCTTTTGCACACATTGTATATAGATTCTCTTTTTTTCTACCATGTTATTGACTTGTTTATTGTTTACTCCATGTGTAACTCTGTGTTGTCTGTTCACACTGCTATGCTTTATCTTGGCCAGGTCGCAGTTGCAAATGAGAACTTGTTCTCAACTAGCCTACCTGGTTAAATAAAGGTGAAATAAAAAAAATAAAAAAAAATTGAAGTGTTGTGGTTGCAGGTTCACCTGCCTCATCTAAAGCCTTTTCTTTTGGGGTGTTGCAATAGGCCACCAAGTGCTAACGGTCAGTATCTAAATAGTATGTGCGAAATAACAAAGAGTAGCAGTCTGTTTTGGAATGGGTGGTCAGTAATAGATTGGTCCTGAACATCTCTTAAACTAAGAGCATTGCATTTGGTAAAAATCCTTCCCTAAGCTCTAGACCTCAGCTGAATCTGGTAATGAATGGTGTGGCTGTTGAACAAGTTGAGGAGACTCAATTACTACATCTGCCTTTTTTTATTTATTTGTTATTGATGTAGTTCTGTCCTTGAGCTGTTCTGGTCTATTTAATGTTCTGTATTATGTCATGTTTTTCCAGCAGCAGACTATGATCGATAATGTCAAAAGCTACACTGAAGTCTAACAAAACAGTCCCCACAATCATTTTTTATAATCAATTTCTCTCAGCCAATCATCAGTTATTTGTGTAAGTGCTGTGCTTGTTGAAAGTCCTTCCCTACAAGCGTGCTGAAAGTCTGTAAAATAGCATTGTATCTGGTCAAACACAATTTTTCCAGAAGTTTGGGTTGGTAACAGGCTGATTGGTCGGCTATTTGAGCCAGTAAAGGGGGGCTTTACTATTCTTGGGTAGCAGAATGACTTTAGCTTCCCTCCAGGCCTGAGGGAACACACTTTCTAGTAGGCTCATATTGAAGATGTGGCAAATAGGAGTGGCAATATAGTCCTCTATTATCCTCAGTAACTTTCCATCCAAGTCTTCAGACCCCGGTGGCTTGTCATTGTTGAAAGACAACAATAATTTTTTCACCTCTTCGACACTCATTTTACAGAATTCAAAATTACAATGCTTGTCTTTCATAATTTGGTTAGATATACTTGGATGTGTAGTGTCCGTGTTTGTTGCTGGCATGTCATTGCCTAAGTTTGCTAATCTTACCAATGAAATAAATAATTGAAGAAGTTGGTAATATCAGTGGGTTTGTGATGAATGATCTGATTCAATGAATGATGGAGCCGAATTGGCTTTTTGCCTAAAATATAATTTAAGAGGCTCCAAAGCTTTTTACTGTCACTCTTTATATAATTTATCTTTGTTTCATAATATAGTTTCTTCTTTTTATTCAGTTTAGTCACATGATTTCTCAATTTGCAGTACATTTACCAAACCCACGTGGCTCAGTTGGTAGAGCATAGGAAGTCAAATCAAATGTTATTGGTCACATACACATGGTTAGCAGATGTTATTGCGGGTGTAGCGAAATGCTTGTGCTTCTAGTTCCAACCATACAGTAATATCTAACAACTACCTAATACACACAAGTGTAAAGGAATGAATACGAATATGTACATATAAATATATGAATGAGTGATGGTACAGAACGGCATAGGCAAGATGCAGTAGATGGTATAGAGTACAGTATATACATATACATATGAGATGAGTAATGTAGGGTATGTAAACATTATATAAAGTGGCATTGTTTAAGTGATACATTTATTACATCCAATTTTTTATTATTAAAGTGGCTAGCACTTGCAACGCCAGGGTTGTGGGTTCGATTCCAAAGGGGGACCAGAATGGAAATGTATGCACTCACTACTGTAAGTCGCTCTGGATAAGAGCGTCTGCTAAATGACTAAAATATAACATGTAAATAAATACCTTTGGTTTCCCTAGATATGGCTACTATATTGTGATCACTACATCCTATGGATCTGGATACTGCTTTAAAGCAACTTTCTGCAGTATTAGTAAAGATGTGATCAATACATGTTGATGATTTAATTCCTGTACTGTTTGTAAATACCCTGGTAGGTTGACTGATAACCTGAACCAGGTTACAGACACTGGTTACAGTTTGAAGCTTTTTCTTTAGTGGACAGCTTGATGAAAGCCAGTCAATATTTAAGTCACCCAGAAAATATACCTCTCTGTTTATATCACATACATTATCAACCATTTCACACGTTATCCAGATACTGACTGTTAGCACTTGGTGGTCTATAGCAGCTTCCCACCAGAATGGGCTTTAGGTGAGGCAGAAGAACCTGTAGCCATATTACTTCAACAGTATTTAACATGAGATCCTCTCTAATCTTTACAGGAATGTGGTTCTGAATATAGACAGCAAAACAAATCAAATCAAACTTTGCAAGGAAACACTGTCACAACTTTACAAAAACAACGAACTGAGGTCTCTCGTTCAGCGTTCAACATACGTTGAGCTCTGATGACGTAATCTGATGTAGGCCTACCAAATGGTGTAGTAGGGGGTGTAGTAGTTGGGGTGTAGTAGTGGGGGTGTAGTAATGGTATAGTGGGGTGTAGTAGTGAGGGTGTAGTAATGGTATAGTGGGGTGTAGTAGTTGGGGTGTAGTAATGGTATAGTGGGGTGTAGTAATGGTATAGTAGGGGTGTAGTAGTTGGGGTGTAGTAGTTGGGGTGTAGTAATGGTATAGTAGGGGTGTAGTAGTTGGGGTGTAGTAGTTGGGGTGTAGTAGTGAGGGTGTAGTAGGGGTGTAGTGAGGGTGTAGTACTGGTATAGTAGGGGTGTAGTAGTTGGGGTGTTGGGGTGTAGTAGTGAGGGTGTAGTAATGGTATAGTAGGGGTGTAGTAGTTGGGGTGTAGTAGTGAGGGTGTAGTAGGGGTGTAGTGAGGGTGTAGTACTGGTATAGTAGGGGTGTAGTAGTTGGGGTGTAGTAAAGGTATAGTAGGGGTGTAGTAGTAGACTCACTCCTTGGTCTCGCTGGCCTCTTTCTGCATGATATCCAGGATCATACGGCAGGCAGAGGAGCAGCCCTCGGGGGTGGAGTGGATGGTGATGGGCTTCTCTGCTGCTCCCACATTCTCCTTCCGATGGATGTCCACCCTGATGGAGAGAGACAGACAGGTCACTGAAAGGCTGTCCACCCTGATGGAGAGAGACAGACAGGTCACTGAAAGGCTGTCCACCCTGATGGAGAGAGACAGACAGGTCACTGAAAGGCTGTCCACCCTGATGGAGAGAGACAGACAGGTCACTGAAAGGCTGTCCACCCTGATGGAGAGAGACAGACAGGTCACTGAAAGGCTGTCCACCCTGATGGAGACAGACAGACAGGTCACTGAAAGGCTGTCCACCTTGATGGAGAGAGACAGACAGGTCACTGAAAGGCTGTCCACCCTGATGGAGAGAGACAGACAGGTCACTGAAAGGCTGTCCACCCTGATGGAGACAGACAGACAGGTCACTGAAAGGCTGTCCACCCTGATGGAGAGAGACAGACAGGTCACTGAAAGGCTGTCCACCCTGATGGAGAGAGACAGACAGGTCACTGAAAGGCTGTCCACCCTGATGGAGAGAGACAGACAGGTCACTGAAAGGCTGTCCACCCTGATGGAGAGAGACAGACAGGTCACTGAAAGGCTGTCCACCCTGATGGAGAGAGACAGACAGGTCACTGAAAGGCTGTCCACCCTGATGGAGAGAGACAGACAGGTCACTGAAAGGCTGTCCACCCTGATGGAGAGAGACAGACAGGTCACTGAAAGGCTGTCCACCCTGATGGAGAGAGACAGACAGGTCACTGAAAGGCTGTCCACCCTGATGGAGACAGACAGACAGGTCACTGAAAGGCTGTCCACCCTGATGGAGAGAGACAGACAGGTCACTGAAAGGCTGTCCACCCTGATGGAGAGAGACAGACAGGTCACTGAAAGGCTGTCCACCCTGATGGAGAGAGACAGACAGGTCACTGAAAGGCTGTCCACCCTGATGGAGAGAGACAGACAGGTCACTGAAAGGCTGTCCACCCTGATGGAGAGAGACAGACAGGTCACTGAAAGGCTGTCCACCCTGATGGAGAGAGACAGACAGGTCACTGAAAGGCTGTCCACCCTGATGGAGAGAGACAGACAGGTCACTGAAAGGCTGTCCACCCTGATGGAGAGAGACAGACAGGTCATTGAAAGGCTGTCCACCCTGATGGAGAGAGACAGACAGGTCACTGAAAGGCTGAGACTGCATACATAATCATATTCAGGTTTGGGGTCAATGCCATGTTAATTCAGTGACTGATTTAACTGAAATGTAATTAACCCCATATTTCATATTGGATATTTGACCAACAAAGGATTGTGTCTAATGCAGATAGAACCATTCTGATCCACCAACGTACTTGGACTGCGTCTGTTTGGTGACGTTCTTGATGGTGAGGCCCTCCTTGCCGATGATGGCTCCTACGAACTGTGTGGGGACCAGCATGCGGAGGGGGAAGTCATGCTGTTTGTGTCGGGGCCCTCCGAAGCCCCCCGAGGGCCCTGGCTGGGGCCCGTCCTGGTCCCTGGACGACCGACACCCCCGACGCATCCGTGGGGCCTGTAGGGGCGGAGCTGCATCCATATCCAGGATGTACGACACCCTGAAGGAGTAGCCCTCAAACTGCTGACCCGCCAACTTCTCTACGGCTCTGTGAGGGGAGAGGGTTAGGGTTAGCCCTCAAACTGCTGACCCGTCATCTTCTCTACGGCTCTGTGAGAGAACAGATGAGCCATCTTCTCTACGGCTCTGTGAGAGAACAGATGAGCCATCTTCTCTACGACTCTGTGAGAGAACAGAAGAGCCATCTTCTCTACGACTCTTTGAGAGAACAGATTAACCATCTTCTCTACGGCTCTTTGAGAGAACAGATGAGCCATCTTCTCTACGGCTCTGTGAGAGAACAGATGAGCCAACTTCTCTACGGCTCTGTGAGGGGAGAGGGTTAGGGTTAGCCCTCAAACTGCTGACCCGTCATCTTCTCTACGGCTCTGTGAGAGAACAGAAGAGCCATCTTCTCTACGACTCTGTGAGAGAACAGAAGAGCCATCTTCTCTACGACTCTGTGAGAGAACAGAAGAGCCATCTTCTCTACGGCTCTGTGAGAGAACAGATGAGCCATCTTCTCTATGGCTCTGTGAGAGAACAGAAGAGCCATCTTCTCTACGGCTCTTTGAGAGAACAGATGAGCCATCTTCTCTACGGCTCTGTGAGAGAACAGATGAGCCAACTTCTCTACGGCTCTGTGAGGGGAGAGGGTTAGGGTTAGCCCTCAAACTGCTGACCCGTCATCTTCTCTACGGCTCTGTGAGAGAACAGAAGAGCCATCTTCTCTACGACTCTGTGAGAGAACAGAAGAGCCATCTTCTCTACAGCTCTGTGAGAGAACAGATGAGCCATCTTCTCTACAGCTCTGTGAGAGATCAGATGAGCCATCTTCTCTACGGCTCTGAGAAAAGAAAGGGTTAGGGTTAGTCCTCAAACTGGTGACCGTCAACTTCTCTATGGCTCTGAGGGGAGAGGGTTAGAGTTACCGAGAGGAAGAGAGAAATGGCTCTGAGGGGAGAGGGTTAGAGAGAAAGGGTAAGGGCTCTGACTTGCCGAGTTAAATAAAGGTACAATCAAATAATAAGGGTTAGGGTGGCTCTGATACCCGTCTTCAGTGCCAAAACACTGTCGTAGCATATCTGACTAGTCTTAGACTAATTATCTCCTCATTGAAAAAATATTCTAACCTTTCTGCCATACTGATATTATTATTATTTAAACACAGTAATACCACCCACAGATGACTCTACTTACACTTTGGCTTCCTCCTTGGTTGTGTATGTGGCATTCACCACCGCTGTTTCTGTGTCAGTGTTAACTGTGGATGGAGAACGAGAGAGAGGTTCAGTCATTTCTCTGCTGTACCGTAGGGGGGATATAGAGGTCCACTACTGTAGTGGGGATATAGAGGACCACTACTGTAGGGGGGATATAGAGGACCACTACTGTAGGGGGGATATAGAGGACCACTACTGTAGGGGGGATATAGAGGCCCACTACTGTAGGGGGATATAGAGGCCCACTACTGTAGGGGGGATATAGAGGACCACTACTGTAGGGGGGATATAGAGGACCACTACTGTAGAGGGGATATAGAGGACCACTACTGTAGGGGGATATAGAGGCCCACTACTGTAGAACCACTACTGTAGGGGGATATAGAGGACCACTACTGTAGAACCACTAATGTAGGGGGGATATAGAGGACCACTACTGTAGGGGAGATATAGAGGACCACTACTGTAGAGGGGATATAGAAGACCACTACCGTAGAGGGGATATAGAGGACCACTACCGTAGGGGGGATATAGAGGACCACTACCGTAGGGGGATATAGAGGACCACTACTGTAGAACCACTACTGTAGGGGGATATAGAGGACCACTACTGTAGAACCACTACTGTAGGGGGATATAGAGGACCCCTACTGTAGAACCACTACTGTAGGGGGATATAGAGGACCACTACCGTAGGGGGGATATAGAGGACCACTACCGTAGGGGGATATAGAGGACCACTACTGTAGAACCACTACCGTAGGGGTGATATAGAGGACCACTACTGTAGGGGGGATATAGAGGACCACTACTGTAGGGGGGATATAGAGGACCACTACCGTAGGGGGATATAGAGGACCACTACTGTAGAACCACTACCGTAGGGGTGATATAGAGGACCACTACTGTAGGGGGGATATAGAGGACCACTACTGTAGAACCACTACTGTAGGGGGGATATAGAGGACCACTACTGTAGGGGGGATATAGAGGACCACTACTGTAGGGGGGATATAGAGGACCACTACTGTAGGGGGGATATAGAGGACCACTACTGTAGAGGGGATATAGAGGACCACTACTGTAGGGGGGATATAGAGGACCACTACTGTAGGGGGGATATAGAGGACCACTACTGTAGGGGGGATATAGAGGACCACTACTGTAGGGGGGATATAGAGGACCACTACTGTAGGGGGGATATAGAGGACCAGTACTGTAGGGGGGATATAGAGGCCCACTACTGTAGGGGGGATATAGAGGACCACTACTGTAGAACCACTACTGTAGAGGGGATATAGAGGTCCACTACTGTAGGGGGGATATAGAGGACCACTACTGTAGGCGGGATATAGAGGACCACTACTGTAGGGGGGATATAGAGGACCACTACTGTAGGGGGGATATAGAGGACCACTACTGTAGAACCACTACTGTAGGGGGATATAGAGGACCACTACTGTAGGGGAGATATAGAGGACCACTACCGTAGGGGGGATATAGAGGACCAGTACTGTAGGGGGGATATAGAGGACCACTACTGTAGAGGGAATATAGAGGACCACTACTGTAGGGGGGATATAGAGGACTACTGTAGGGGGGATATAGAGGACCACTACTGTAGGGGGGATATAGAGGACCACTACTGTAGAACCACTACTGTAGAGGGGATATAGAGGTCCACTACTGTAGAGGGGGATATAGAGGACCACTACTGTAGGGGGGATATAGAGGACCACTACTGTAGGGGGGATATAGAGGACCACTACTGTAGGGGGGATATAGAGGACCACTACTGTAGAACCACTACTGTAGGGGGATATAGAGGACCACTACTGTAGGGGAGATAGAGGACCACTACCGTAGGGGGGATATAGAGGACCACTACTGTAGAACCACTACTGTAGGGGTGATATAGAGGACCACTACTGTAGGGGGGATATAGAGGACCACTACTGTAGGGGGGATATAGAGGACCACTACTGTAGGGGGGATATAGAGGACCACTACTGTAGAGGGGATATAGAGGACCACTACTGTAGGGGGGATATAGAGGACCACTACTGTAGGGGGGATATAGAGGACCACTACTGTAGGGGGGATATAGAGGACCACTACTGTAGAGGGGATATAGAGGACCAGTACTGTAGGGGGGATATAGAGGCCCACTACTGTAGGGGGGATATAGAGGACCACTACTGTAGAACCACTACTGTAGAGGGGATATAGAGGTCCACTACTGTAGGGGGGATATAGAGGACCACTACTGTAGGGGGGATATAGAGGACCACTACTGTAGGGGGGATATAGAGGACCACTACTGTAGGGGGGATATAGAGGACCACTACTGTAGAACCACTACTGTAGGGGGATATAGAGGACCACTACTGTAGGTGAGATATAGAGGACCACTACCGTAGGGGGGATATAGAGGACCACTACTGTAGGGGGGATATAGAGGACCACTACTGTAGAGGGAATATAGAGGACCACTACTGTAGGGGGGATATAGAGGACTACTGTAGGGGGGATATAGAGGACCACTACTGTAGGGGGGATATAGAGGACCACTACTGTAGAACCACTACTGTAGAGGGGATATAGAGGTCCACTACTGTAGAGGGGATATAGAGGACCACTACTGTAGGGGGGATATAGAGGACCACTACTGTAGGGGGGGATATAGAGGACCACTACTGTAGGGGGGATATAGAGGACCACTACTGTAGAACCACTACTGTAGGGGGATATAGAGGACCACTACTGTAGGGGAGATAGAGGACCACTACCGTAGGGGGGATATAGAGGACCACTACTGTAGGGGGGATATAGAGGACCACTACTGTAGGGGGATATAGAGGACCACTACTGTAGGGGGGGGATATAGAGGACCACTACTGTAGGGGGGGGATATAGAGGACCACTACTGTAGGGGGGGGGATATAGAGGACCACTACTGTAGGGGGGGGGATATAGAGGACCACTACTGTAGGGGGGGGGATATAGAGGACCACTACTGTAGGGGGGATATAGAGGTCCACTACTGTAGGGGGGATATAGAGGACCACTACTGTAGGGGGGATATAGAGGACCACTACTGTAGAGGGGATATAAAGGACCACTACTGTAGGGGGGATATAGAGGACCACTACTGTAGGGGGGATATAGAGGACCACTACTGTAGGGGGGATATAGAGGACCACTACTGTAGAGGGGATATAGAGGACCACTACTGTAGGGGGGATATAGAGGACCACTACTGTAGAACCACTACTGTAGGGGGATATAGAGGCCCACTAATGTAGAACCACTACTGTAGGGGGATATAGAGGACCACTACTGTAGAACCACTACTGTAGGGGGATATAGAGGACCACTACCGTAGGGGGGATATAGAGGACCACTACCGTAATGGGGATATAGAGGACCACTACTGTAGAACCACTACTGTAGGGGGATATAGAGGACCACTACTGTAGAACCACTACTGTAGGGGGATATAGAGGACCACTACCGTAGGGGGGATATAGAGGACCACTACCGTAGGGGGATATAGAGGGCCACTACTGTAGAACCACTACCGCAGGGGGATATAGAGGTCCACTACTGTAGAACCACTACTGTAGGGGGATATAGAGGACCACTACTGTAGGGGTGATATAGAGGACCACTACTGTAGGGGTGATATAGAGGACCACTACTGTAGGGGGGATATAGAGGACCACTACTGTAGAACCACTACTGTAGGGAGATATAGAGGACCACTACTGTAGAACCACTACTGTAGGGGGATATAGAGGACCACTACTGTAGGGGTGATATAGAGGACCACTACTGTAGGGGTGATATAGAGGACCACTACTGTAGGGGGGATATAGAGGACCACTACTGTAGGGGGGATATAGAGGACCACTACTGTAGAGGGGATATAGAGGACCACTACTGTAGGGGGGATATAGAGGACCACTACTGTAGGGGGGATATAGAGGACCACTACTGTAGGGGGATATAGAGGCCCACTACTGTAGAACCACTACTGTAGGGGGATATAGAGGACCACTACTGTAGAACCACTAATGTAGGGGGGATATAGAGGACCACTACTGTAGAGGGGATATAGAGGACCACTACTGTAGAGGGGATATAGAAGACCACTACCGTAGGGGGATATAGAGGACCACTACCGTAGGGGGGATATAGAGGACCACTACCGTAGGGGGATATAGAGGACCACTACTGTAGAACCACTACTGTAGGGGGATATAGAGGACCACTACTGTAGAACCACTACTGTAGGGGGATATAGAGGACCCCTACTGTAGAACCACTACTGTAGGGGGATATAGAGGACCACTACCGTAGGGGGGATATAGAGGACCACTACCGTAGGGGGATATAGAGGACCACTACTGTAGAACCACTACCGTAGGGGTGATATAGAGGACCACTACTGTAGGGGGGATATAGAGGACCACTACTGTAGAACCACTACTGTAGGGGGGATATAGAGGACCACTACTGTAGGGGGGATATAGAGGACCACTACTGTAGGGGGGATATAGAGGACCACTACTGTAGGGGGGATATAGAGGACCACTACTGTAGAGGGGATATAGAGGACCACTACTGTAGGGGGGATATAGAGGACCACTACTGTAGGGGGGATATAGAGGACCACTACTGTAGGGGGGATATAGAGGACCACTACTGTAGAGGGGATATAGAGGACCAGTACTGTAGGGGGGATATAGAGGCCCACTACTGTAGGGGGGATATAGAGGACCACTACTGTAGAACCACTACTGTAGAGGGGATATAGAGGTCCACTACTGTAGGGGGGATATAGAGGACCACTACTGTAGGCGGGATATAGAGGACCACTACTGTAGGGGGGATATAGAGGACCACTACTGTAGGGGGGATATAGAGGACCACTACTGTAGAACCACTACTGTAGGGGGGATATAGAGGACCACTACTGTAGAGGGGATATAGAGGACCACTACTGTAGGGGGGATATAGAGGACCACTACTGTAGGGGGGATATAGAGGACCACTACTGTAGGGGGATATAGAGGCCCACTACTGTAGAACCACTACTGTAGGGGGATATAGAGGACCACTACTGTAGAACCACTAATGTAGGGGGGATATAGAGGACCACTACTGTAGAGGGGATATAGAGGACCACTACTGTAGAGGGGATATAGAAGACCACTACCGTAGGGGGATATAGAGGACCACTACCGTAGGGGGGATATAGAGGACCACTACCGTAGGGGGATATAGAGGACCACTACTGTAGAACCACTACTGTAGGGGGATATAGAGGACCCCTACTGTAGAACCACTACTGTAGGGGGATATAGAGGACCCCTACTGTAGAACCACTACTGTAGGGGGATATAGAGGACCACTACCGTAGGGGGGATATAGAGGACCACTACCGTAGGGGGATATAGAGGACCACTACTGTAGAACCACTACCGTAGGGGTGATATAGAGGACCACTACTGTAGGGGGGATATAGAGGACCACTACTGTAGAACCACTACTGTAGGGGGGATATAGAGGACCACTACTGTAGAACCACTACTGTAGGGAGATATAGAGGACCACTACTGTAGAACCACTACTGTAGGGGGATATAGAGGACCACTACTGTAGGGGTGATATAGAGGACCACTACTGTAGGGGTGATATAGAGGACCACTACTGTAGGGGGGATATAGAGGACCACTACTGTAGGGGGGATATAGAGGACCACTACTGTAGAGGGGATATAGAGGACCACTACTGTAGGGGGGATATAGAGGACCACTACTGTAGGGGGGATATAGAGGACCACTACTGTAGGGGGATATAGAGGCCCACTACTGTAGAACCACTACTGTAGGGGGATATAGAGGACCACTACTGTAGAACCACTAATGTAGGGGGGATATAGAGGACCACTACTGTAGAGGGGATATAGAGGACCACTACTGTAGAGGGGATATAGAAGACCACTACCGTAGGGGGATATAGAGGACCACTACCGTAGGGGGGATATAGAGGACCACTACCGTAGGGGGATATAGAGGACCACTACTGTAGAACCACTACTGTAGGGGGATATAGAGGACCACTACTGTAGAACCACTACTGTAGGGGGATATAGAGGACCCCTACTGTAGAACCACTACTGTAGGGGGATATAGAGGACCACTACCGTAGGGGGGATATAGAGGACCACTACCGTAGGGGGATATAGAGGACCACTACTGTAGAACCACTACCGTAGGGGTGATATAGAGGACCACTACTGTAGGGGGGATATAGAGGACCACTACTGTAGAACCACTACTGTAGGGGGGATATAGAGGACCACTACTGTAGGGGGGATATAGAGGACCACTACTGTAGGGGGGATATAGAGGACCACTACTGTAGGGGGGATATAGAGGACCACTACTGTAGAGGGGATATAGAGGACCACTACTGTAGGGGGGATATAGAGGACCACTACTGTAGGGGGGATATAGAGGACCACTACTGTAGGGGGGATATAGAGGACCACTACTGTAGAGGGGATATAGAGGACCAGTACTGTAGGGGGGATATAGAGGCCCACTACTGTAGGGGGGATATAGAGGACCACTACTGTAGAACCACTACTGTAGAGGGGATATAGAGGTCCACTACTGTAGGGGGGATATAGAGGACCACTACTGTAGGCGGGATATAGAGGACCACTACTGTAGGGGGGATATAGAGGACCACTACTGTAGGGGGGATATAGAGGACCACTACTGTAGAACCACTACTGTAGGGGGGATATAGAGGACCACTACTGTAGAGGGGATATAGAGGACCACTACTGTAGGGGGGATATAGAGGACCACTACTGTAGGGGGGATATAGAGGACCACTACTGTAGGGGGATATAGAGGCCCACTACTGTAGAACCACTACTGTAGGGGGATATAGAGGACCACTACTGTAGAACCACTAATGTAGGGGGGATATAGAGGACCACTACTGTAGAGGGGATATAGAGGACCACTACTGTAGAGGGGATATAGAAGACCACTACCGTAGGGGGATATAGAGGACCACTACCGTAGGGGGGATATAGAGGACCACTACCGTAGGGGGATATAGAGGACCACTACTGTAGAACCACTACTGTAGGGGGATATAGAGGACCCCTACTGTAGAACCACTACTGTAGGGGGATATAGAGGACCCCTACTGTAGAACCACTACTGTAGGGGGATATAGAGGACCACTACCGTAGGGGGGATATAGAGGACCACTACCGTAGGGGGATATAGAGGACCACTACTGTAGAACCACTACCGTAGGGGTGATATAGAGGACCACTACTGTAGGGGGGATATAGAGGACCACTACTGTAGAACCACTACTGTAGGGGGGATATAGAGGACCACTACTGTAGGGGGGATATAGAGGACCACTACTGTAGGGGGGATATAGAGGACCACTACTGTAGGGGGGATATAGAGGACCACTACTGTAGAGGGGATATAGAGGACCACTACTGTAGGGGGGATATAGAGGACCACTACTGTAGGGGGGATATAGAGGACCACTACTGTAGGGGGGATATAGAGGACCACTACTGTAGAGGGGATATAGAGGACCAGTACTGTAGGGAGGATATAGAGGCCCACTACTGTAGGGGGGATATAGAGGACCACTACTGTAGAACCACTACTGTAGAGGGGATATAGAGGTCCACTACTGTAGGGGGGATATAGAGGACCACTACTGTAGGCGGGATATAGAGGACCACTACTGTAGGGGGGATATAGAGGACCACTACTGTAGGGGGGATATAGAGGACCACTACTGTAGAACCACTACTGTAGGGGGATATAGAGGACCACTACTGTAGGGGAGATATAGAGGACCACTACCGTAGGGGGGATATAGAGGACCACTACTGTAGGGGGGATATAGAGGACCACTACTGTAGAGGGAATATAGAGGACCACTACTGTAGGCGGGATATAGAGGACTACTGTAGGGGGGATATAGAGGACCACTACTGTAGGGGGGATATAGAGGACCACTACTGTAGAACCACTACTGTAGAGGGGATATAGAGGTCCACTACTGTAGAGGGGATATAGAGGACCACTACTGTAGGGGGGATATAGAGGACCACTACTGTAGGGGGGATATAGAGGACCACTACTGTAGGGGGGATATAGAGGACCACTACTGTAGAACCACTACTGTAGGGGGATATAGAGGACCACTACTGTAGGGGAGATAGAGGACCACTACCGTAGGGGGGATATAGAGGACCACTACTGTAGAACCACTACTGTAGGGGTGATATAGAGGACCACTACTGTAGGGGGGATATAGAGGACCACTGCTGTAGGGGGGATATAGAGGACCACTACTGTAGGGGGGATATAGAGGACCACTACTGTAGAGGGGATATAGAGGACCACTACTGTAGGGGGGATATAGAGGACCACTACTGTAGGGGGGATATAGAGGACCACTACTGTAGGGGGGATATAGAGGCCCACTACTGTAGAGGGGATATAGAGGACCAGTACTGTAGGGGGGATATAGAGGCCCACTACTGTAGGGGGGATATAGAGGACCACTACTGTAGAACCACTACTGTAGAGGGGATATAGAGGTCCACTACTGTAGGGGGGATATAGAGAACCACTACTGTAGGGGGGATATAGAGGACCACTACTGTAGGGGGGATATAGAGGACCACTACTGTAGAACCACTACTGTAGGGGGATATAGAGGACCACTACTGTAGGTGAGATATAGAGGACCACTACCGTAGGGGGGATATAGAGGACCACTACTGTAGGGGGGATATAGAGGACCACTACTGTAGAGGGAATATAGAGGACCACTACTGTAGGGGGGATATAGAGGACTACTGTAGGGGGGATATAGAGGACCACTACTGTAGGGGGGATATAGAGGACCACTACTGTAGAACCACTACTGTAGAGGGGATATAGAGGTCCACTACTGTAGAGGGGATATAGAGGACCACTACTGTAGGGGGGATATAGAGGACCACTACTGTAGGGGGGATATAGAGGACCACTACTGTAGGGGGGATATAGAGGACCACTACTGTAGAACCACTACTGTAGGGGGATATAGAGGACCACTACTGTAGGGGAGATAGAGGACCACTACCGTAGGGGGGATATAGAGGACCACTACTGTAGGGGGGATATAGAGGACCACTACTGTAGAGGGAATATAGAGGACCACTACTGTAGGGGGGATATAGAGGACCACTACTGTAGGGGGATATAGAGGACCACTACTGTAGGGGGGGGATATAGAGGACCACTACTGTAGGGGGGGGATATAGAGGACCACTACTGTAGGGGGGGGGATATAGAGGACCACTACTGTAGGGGGGGGGATATAGAGGACCACTACTGTAGGGGGGGGGGGATATAGAGGACCACTACTGTAGGGGGGATATAGAGGTCCACTACTGTAGGGGGGATATAGAGGACCACTACTGTAGGGGGGATATAGAGGACCACTACTGTAGAGGGGATATAAAGGACCACTACTGTAGGGGGGATATAGAGGACCACTACTGTAGGGGGGATATAGAGGACCACTACTGTAGGGGGGATATAGAGGACCACTACTGTAGAACCACTACTGTAGAGGGGATATAGAGGTCCACTACTGTAGAGGGGATATAGAGGACCACTACTGTAGGGGGGATATAGAGGACCACTACTGTAGGGGGGATATAGAGGTCCACTACTGTAGGGGGGATATAGAGGACCACTACTGTAGAACCACTACTGTAGGGGGATATAGAGGACCACTACTGTAGGGGAGATAGAGGACCACTACCGTAGGGGGGATATAGAGGACCACTACTGTAGAACCACTACTGTAGGGGTGATATAGAGGACCACTACTGTAGGGGGGATATAGAGGACCACTACTGTAGGGGGGATATAGAGGACCACTACTGTAGGGGGGATATAGAGGACCACTACTGTAGAGGGGATATAGAGGACCACTACTGTAGGGGGGATATAGAGGACCACTACTGTAGGGGGGATATAGAGGACCACTACTGTAGGGGGGATATAGAGGACCACTACTGTAGAGGGGATATAGAGGACCAGTACTGTAGGGGGGATATAGAGGCCCACTACTGTAGGGGGGATATAGAGGACCACTACTGTAGAACCACTACTGTAGAGGGGATATAGAGGTCCACTACTGTAGGGGGGATATAGAGGACCACTACTGTAGGGGGGATATAGAGGACCACTACTGTAGGGGGGATATAGAGGACCACTACTGTAGGGGGGATATAGAGGACCACTACTGTAGAACCACTACTGTAGGGGGATATAGAGGACCACTACTGTAGGTGAGATATAGAGGACCACTACCGTAGGGGGGATATAGAGGACCACTACTGTAGGGGGGATATAGAGGACCACTACTGTAGAGGGAATATAGAGGACCACTACTGTAGGGGGGATATAGAGGACTACTGTAGGGGGGATATAGAGGACCACTACTGTAGGGGGGATATAGAGGACCACTACTGTAGAACCACTACTGTAGAGGGGATATAGAGGTCCACTACTGTAGAGGGGATATAGAGGACCACTACTGTAGGGGGGATATAGAGGACCACTACTGTAGGGGGGATATAGAGGACCACTACTGTAGGGGGGATATAGAGGACCACTACTGTAGAACCACTACTGTAGGGGGATATAGAGGACCACTACTGTAGGGGAGATAGAGGACCACTACCGTAGGGGGGATATAGAGGACCACTACTGTAGGGGGGATATAGAGGACCACTACTGTAGAGGGAATATAGAGGACCACTACTGTAGGGGGGATATAGAGGACCACTACTGTAGGGGGATATAGAGGACCACTACTGTAGGGGGGGGATATAGAGGACCACTACTGTAGGGGGGGATATAGAGGACCACTACTGTAGGGGGGGGGATATAGAGGACCACTACTGTAGGGGGGGGGATATAGAGGACCACTACTGTAGGGGGGGGGGGGATATAGAGGACCACTACTGTAGGGGGGATATAGAGGTCCACTACTGTAGGGGGGATATAGAGGACCACTACTGTAGGGGGGATATAGAGGACCACTACTGTAGAGGGGATATAAAGGACCACTACTGTAGGGGGGATATAGAGGACCACTACTGTAGGGGGGATATAGAGGACCACTACTGTAGGGGGGATATAGAGGACCACTACTGTAGAGGGGATATAGAGGGCCACTACTGTAGGGGGGATATAGAGGACCACTACTGTAGAACCACTACTGTAGGGGGATATAGAGGACCACTACTGTAGAACCACTACTGTAGGGGGATATAGAGGACCACTACTGTAGAACCACTACTGTAGGGGGATATAGAGGACCACTACCGTAGGGGGGATATAGAGGACCACTACCGTAATGGGGATATAGAGGACCACTACTGTAGAACCACTACTGTAGGGGGATATAGAGGACCACTACTGTAGAACCACTACTGTAGGGGGATATAGAGGACCACTACCGTAGGGGGGATATAGAGGACCACTACCGTAGGGGGATATAGAGGGCCACTACTGTAGAACCACTACCGCAGGGGGATATAGAGGTCCACTACTGTAGAACCACTACTGTAGGGGGATATAGAGGACCACTACTGTAGGGGTGATATAGAGGACCACTACTGTAGGGGTGATATAGAGGACCACTACTGTAGGGGGGATATAGAGGACCACTACTGTAGAACCACTACTGTAGGGAGATATAGAGGACCACTACTGTAGAACCACTACTGTAGGGGGATATAGAGGACCACTACTGTAGGGGTGATATAGAGGACCACTACTGTAGGGGTGATATAGAGGACCACTACTGTAGGGGGGATATAGAGGACCACTACTGTAGGGGGGATATAGAGGACCACTACTGTAGAGGGGATATAGAGGACCACTACTGTAGGGGGGATATAGAGGACCACTACTGTAGGGGGGATATAGAGGACCACTACTGTAGGGGGGATATAGAGGACCACTACTGTAGGGGGATATAGAGGACCACTACTGTAGGGGGGGGGATATAGAGGACCACTACTGTAGAGGGGATATAGAGGCCCACTACTGTAGGGGGGGATATAGAGGACCACTACTGTAGGGGGGATATAGAGGTCCACTACTGTAGGGGGATATAGAGGACCACTACTGTAGGGGGGATATAGAGGTCCACTACTGTAGGGGGGATATAGAGGACCACTACAGTAGAGGGGATATAAAGGACCACTACTGTAGGGGGGATATAGAGGACCACTACTGTAGGGGGGATATAGAGGACCACTACTGTACAACCACTACTGTAGGGGGATATAGAGGACCACTACTGTAGAACCACTACTGTAGGGGGATATAGAGGACCACTACTGTAGAACCACTACTGTAGGGGGATATAGAGGACCACTACTGTAGGGGGGATATAGAGGACCACTACTGTAGAACCACTACTGTAGGGGGATATAGAGGACCACTACCGTAGGGGGGATATAGAGGACCACTACCGTAGGGGGATATAGAGGACCACTACTGTAGAACCACTACCGCAGGGGGATATAGAGGACCACTATTGTAGAACCACTACTGTAGGGGGATATAGAGGACCACTACTGTAGGGGTGATATAGAGGACCACTACTGTAGGGGTGATATAGAGGACCACTACTGTAGGGGGGATATAGAGGACCACTACTGTAGGGGGGATATAGAGGACCACTACTGTAGGGGGATATAGAGGACCACTACTGTAGGGGTGATATAGAGGACCACTACTGTAGGGGGGATATAGAGAACCACTACTGTAGGGGGGATATAGAGGACCACTACTGTAGGGGGGATATAGAGGACCACTACTATAGAGGGGGGATATAGAGGAACACTACCGTAGGGGGGATATAGAGGCCCACTACTGTAGGGGGGATATAGAGGACCACTACTGTAGAACCACTACTGTAGAGGGGATATAGAGGTCCACTACTGTAGGGGGGATATAGAGGACCACTACTGTAGGGGGGATATAGAGGACCACTACTGTAGGGGGGATATAGAGGACCACTACTGTAGGGGGGATATAGAGGACCACTACTGTAGAACCACTACTGTAGGGGGATATAGAGGACCACTACTGTAGGGGAGACATAGAGGACCACTACCGTAGGGGGGATATAGAGGACCACTACTGTAGGGGGGATATAGAGGACCACTACTGTAGAGGGAATATAGAGGACCACTACTGTAGGGGGGATATAGAGGACTACTGTAGGGGGGATATAGAGGACCACTACTGTAGGGGGGATATAGAGGACCACTACTGTAGGGGGGATATAGAGGACCACTACTGTAGAACCACTACTGTAGAGGGGATATAGAGGTCCACTACTGTAGAGGGGATATAGAGGACCACTACTGTAGGGGGGATATAGAGGACCACTACTGTAGGGGGGATATAGAGGACCACTACTGTAGAACCACTACTGTAGGGGGATATAGAGGACCACTACTGTAGGGGAGATAGAGGACCACTACCGTAGGGGGGATATAGAGGACCACTACTGTAGGGGGGATATAGAGGACCACTACTGTAGAGGGAATATAGAGGACCACTACTGTAGGGGGGATATAGAGGTCCACTACTGTAGGGGGGATATAGAGGACCACTACTGTAGGGGGATATAGAGGACCACTACTGTAGGGGGGGATATAGAGGACCACTACTGTAGGGGGGGATATAGAGGACCACTACTGTAGGGGGGGGATATAGAGGACCACTACTGTAGGGGGGGGATATAGAGGACCACTACTGTAGGGGGATATAGAGGACCACTACTGTAGGGGGGATATAGAGGACCACTACTGTAGAGGGGATATAAAGGACCACTACTGTAGGGGGGATATAGAGGTCCACTACTGTAGGGGGGATATAGAGGACCACTACTGTAGGGGGGATATAGAGGACCACTACTGTAGAGGGGATATAAAGGACCACTACTGTAGGGGGGATATAGAGGACCACTACTGTAGGGGGGATATAGAGGACCACTACTGTAGAGGGGATATAGAGGACCACTACTGTAGGGGGGATATAGAGGACCACTACTGTAGAACCACTACTGTAGGGGGATATAGAGGACCACTACTGTAGAACCACTACTGTAGGGGGATATAGAGGACCACTACTGTAGAACCACTACTGTAGGGGGATATAGAGGACCACTACCGTAGGGGGGATATAGAGGACCACTACCGTAATGGGGATATAGAGGACCACTACTGTAGAACCACTACTGTAGGGGGATATAGAGGACCACTACTGTAGAACCACTACTGTAGGGGGATATAGAGGACCACTACCGTAGGGGGGATATAGAGGACCACTACCGTAGGGGGATATAGAGGGCCACTACTGTAGAACCACTACCGCAGGGGGATATAGAGGTCCACTACTGTAGAACCACTACTGTAGGGGGATATAGAGGTCCACTACTGTAGGGGTGATATAGAGGACCACTACTGTAGGGGTGATATAGAGGACCACTACTGTAGGGGGGATATAGAGGACCACTACTGTAGAACCACTACTGTAGGGAGATATAGAGGACCACTACTGTAGAACCACTACTGTAGGGGGATATAGAGGACCACTACTGTAGGGGTGATATAGAGGACCACTACTGTAGGGGTGATATAGAGGACCACTACTGTAGGGGGGATATAGAGGACCACTACTGTAGAGGGGATATAGAGGACCACTACTGTAGGGGGGATATAGAGGACCACTACTGTAGGGGGGATATAGAGGACCCCTACTGTAGGGGGGATATAGAAGACCACTACTGTAGGGGGGATATAGAGGACCACTACTGTAGAACCACTACTGTAGGGGGATATAGAGGTCCACTACTGTAGGGGAGATAGAGGACCACTACCGTAGGGGGGATATAGAGAACCACTACTGTAGGGGGGATATAGAGGACCACTACTGTAGAGGGAATATAGAGGACCACTACTGTAGGGGGGATATAGAGGACCACTACTGTAGGGGGGATATAGAGGACCACTACTGTAGGGGGATATAGAGGACCACTACTGTAGGGGGGGGGGATATAGAGGACCACTACTGTAGAGGGGATATAGAGGACCACTACTGTAGGGGGGGATATAGAGGACCACTACTGTAGGGGGGATATAGAGGTCCACTACTGTAGGGGGATATAGAGGACCACTACTGTAGGGGGGATATAGAGGACCACTACTGTAGGGGGGATATAGAGGTCCACTACTGTAGGGGGATATAGAGGACCACTACTGTAGGGGGGATATAGAGGACCACTACTGTCGAGGGGATATAAAGGACCACTACTGTAGGGGGGATATAGAGGACCACTACTGTAGGGGGGATATAGAGGACCACTACTGTAGAACCACTACTGTAGGGGGATATAGAGGACCACTACTGTAGAACCACTACTGTAGGGGGATATAGAGGACCACTACTGTAGAACCACTACTGTAGGGGGATATAGAGGACCACTACTGTAGGGGGGATATAGAGGACCACTACTGTAGAACCACTACTGTAGGGGGATATAGAGGACCACTACCGTAGGGGGGATATAGAGGACCACTACCGTAGGGGGATATAGAGGACCACTACTGTAGAACCACTACCGCACGGGGATATAGAGGACCACTACTGTAGAACCACTACTGTAGGGGGATATAGAGGACCACTACTGTAGGGGTGATATAGAGGACCACTACTGTAGGGGTGATATAGAGGACCACTACTGTAGGGGGGATATAGAGGACCACTACTGTAGGGGGGATATAGAGGACCACTACTGTAGAGAGATATAGAGGACCACTACTGTAGGGGTGATATAGAGGACCACTACTGTAGGGGGGATATAGAGAACCACTACTGTAGGGGGGATATAGAGGACCACTACTGTAGGGGGGATATAGAGGACCACTACTGTAGGGGGGATATAGAGGACCACTACTGTAGAACCACTACTGTAGGGAGATATAGAGGACCACTACTGTAGAACCACTACTGTAGGGGGATATAGAGGACCACTACTGTAGGGGTGATATAGAGGACCACTACTGTAGGGGTGATATAGAGGACCACTACTGTAGGGGGGATATAGAGGACCACTACTGTAGAGGGGATATAGAGGACCACTACTGTAGGGGGGATATAGAGGACCACTACTGTAGGGGGGATATAGAGGACCACTACTGTAGGGGGGATATAGAAGACCACTACTGTAGGGGGGATATAGAGGACCACTACTGTAGAACCACTACTGTAGGGGGATATAGAGGACCACTACTGTAGGGGAGATAGAGGACCACTACCGTAGGGGGGATATAGAGGACCACTACTGTAGGGGGGATATAGAGGACCACTACTGTAGAGGGAATATAGAGGACCACTACTGTAGGGGGGATATAGAGGACCACTACTGTAGGGGGGGTATAGAGGACCACTACTGTAGGGGGATATAGAGGACCACTACTGTAGGGGGGGGGGATATAGAGGACCACTACTGTAGAGGGGATATAGAGGACCACTACTGTAGGGGGGGATATAGAGGACCACTACTGTAGGGGGGATATAGAGGTCCACTACTGTAGGGGGATATAGAGGACCACTACTGTAGGGGGGATATAGAGGACCACTACTGTAGGGGGGATATAGAGGTCCACTACTGTAGGGGGATATAGAGGACCACTACTGTAGGGGGGATATAGAGGGCCACTACTGTAGAGGGGATATAAAGGACCACTACTGTAGGGGGGATATAGAGGACCACTACTGTAGGGGGGATATAGAGGACCACTACTGTAGAACCACTACTGTAGGGGGATATAGAGGACCACTACTGTAGAACCACTACTGTAGGGGGATATAGAGGACCACTACTATAGAGGGGGGATATAGAGGAACACTACCGTAGGGGGGATATAGAGGCCCACTACTGTAGGGGGGATATAGAGGACCACTACTGTAGAACCACTACTGTAGAGGGGATATAGAGGTCCACTACTGTAGGGGGGATATAGAGGACCACTACTGTAGGGGGGATATAGAGGACCACTACTGTAGGGGGGATATAGAGGACCACTACTGTAGGGGGGATATAGAGGACCACTACTGTAGAACCACTACTGTAGGGGGATATAGAGGACCACTACTGTAGGGGAGACATAGAGGACCACTACCGTAGGGGGGATATAGAGGACCACTACTGTAGGGGGGATATAGAGGACCACTACTGTAGAGGGAATATAGAGGACCACTACTGTAGGGGGGATATAGAGGACTACTATAGGGGGGATATAGAGGACCACTACTGTAGGGGGGATATAGAGGACCACTACTGTAGGGGGGATATAGAGGACCACTACTGTAGAGGGGATATAGAGGTCCACTACTGTAGAGGGGATATAGAGGACCACTACTGTAGGGGGGATATAGAGGACCACTACTGTAGGGGGGATATAGAGGACCACTACTGTAGAACCACTACTGTAGGGGGATATAGAGGACCACTACTGTAGGGGAGATAGAGGACCACTACCGTAGGGGGGATATAGAGGACCACTACTGTAGGGGGGATATAGAGGACCACTACTGTAGAGGGAATATAGAGGACCACTACTGTAGGGGGGATATAGAGGTCCACTACTGTAGGGGGGATATAGAGGACCACTACTGTAGGGGGATATAGAGGACCACTACTGTAGGGGGGGATATAGAGGACCACTACTGTAGGGGGGGATATAGAGGACCACTACTGTAGGGGGGGGATATAGAGGACCACTACTGTAGGGGGGGGATATAGAGGACCACTACTGTAGGGGGATATAGAGGACCACTACTGTAGGGGGGATATAGAGGACCACTACTGTAGAGGGGATATAAAGGACCACTACTGTAGGGGGGATATAGAGGTCCACTACTGTAGGGGGGATATAGAGGACCACTACTGTAGGGGGGATATAGAGGACCACTACTGTAGAGGGGATATAAAGGACCACTACTGTAGGGGGGATATAGAGGACCACTACTGTAGGGGGGATATAGAGGACCACTACTGTAGAGGGGATATAGAGGACCACTACTGTAGGGGGGATATAGAGGACCACTACTGTAGAACCACTACTGTAGGGGGATATAGAGGACCACTACTGTAGAACCACTACTGTAGGGGGATATAGAGGACCACTACTGTAGAACCACTACTGTAGGGGGATATAGAGGACCACTACCGTAGGGGGGATATAGAGGACCACTACCGTAATGGGGATATAGAGGACCACTACTGTAGAACCACTACTGTAGGGGGATATAGAGGACCACTACTGTAGAACCACTACTGTAGGGGGATATAGAGGACCACTACCGTAGGGGGGATATAGAGGACCACTACCGTAGGGGGATATAGAGGGCCACTACTGTAGAACCACTACCGCAGGGGGATATAGAGGTCCACTACTGTAGAACCACTACTGTAGGGGGATATAGAGGTCCACTACTGTAGGGGTGATATAGAGGACCACTACTGTAGGGGTGATATAGAGGACCACTACTGTAGGGGGGATATAGAGGACCACTACTGTAGAACCACTACTGTAGGGAGATATAGAGGACCACTACTGTAGAACCACTACTGTAGGGGGATATAGAGGACCACTACTGTAGGGGTGATATAGAGGACCACTACTGTAGGGGTGATATAGAGGACCACTACTGTAGGGGGGATATAGAGGACCACTACTGTAGAGGGGATATAGAGGACCACTACTGTAGGGGGGATATAGAGGACCACTACTGTAGGGGGGATATAGAGGACCACTACTGTAGGGGGGATATAGAAGACCACTACTGTAGGGGGGATATAGAGGACCACTACTGTAGAACCACTACTGTAGGGGGATATAGAGGTCCACTACTGTAGGGGAGATAGAGGACCACTACCGTAGGGGGGATATAGAGGACCACTACTGTAGGGGGGATATAGAGGACCACTACTGTAGAGGGAATATAGAGGACCACTACTGTAGGGGGGATATAGAGGACCACTACTGTAGGGGGGATATAGAGGACCACTACTGTAGGGGGATATAGAGGACCACTACTGTAGGGGGGGGGGATATAGAGGACCACTACTGTAGAGGGGATATAGAGGACCACTACTGTAGGGGGGGATATAGAGGACCACTACTGTAGGGGGGATATAGAGGTCCACTACTGTAGGGGGATATAGAGGACCACTACTGTAGGGGGGATATAGAGGACCACTACTGTAGGGGGGATATAGAGGTCCACTACTGTAGGGGGATATAGAGGACCACTACTGTAGGGGGGATATAGAGGACCACTACTGTCGAGGGGATATAAAGGACCACTACTGTAGGGGGGATATAGAGGACCACTACTGTAGGGGGGATATAGAGGACCACTACTGTAGAACCACTACTGTAGGGGGATATAGAGGACCACTACTGTAGAACCACTACTGTAGGGGGATATAGAGGACCACTACTGTAGAACCACTACTGTAGGGGGATATAGAGGACCACTACTGTAGGGGGGATATAGAGGACCACTACTGTAGAACCACTACTGTAGGGGGATATAGAGGACCACTACCGTAGGGGGGATATAGAGGACCACTACCGTAGGGGGATATAGAGGACCACTACTGTAGAACCACTACCGCACGGGGATATAGAGGACCACTACTGTAGAACCACTACTGTAGGGGGATATAGAGGACCACTACTGTAGGGGTGATATAGAGGACCACTACTGTAGGGGTGATATAGAGGACCACTACTGTAGGGGGGATATAGAGGACCACTACTGTAGGGGGGATATAGAGGACCACTACTGTAGAGAGATATAGAGGACCACTACTGTAGGGGTGATATAGAGGACCACTACTGTAGGGGGGATATAGAGAACCACTACTGTAGGGGGGATATAGAGGACCACTACTGTAGGGGGGATATAGAGGACCACTACTGTAGGGGGGATATAGAGGACCACTACTGTAGAACCACTACTGTAGGGAGATATAGAGGACCACTACTGTAGAACCACTACTGTAGGGGGATATAGAGGACCACTACTGTAGGGGTGATATAGAGGACCACTACTGTAGGGGTGATATAGAGGACCACTACTGTAGGGGTGATATAGAGGACCACTACTGTAGGGGGGATATAGAGGACCACTACTGTAGAGGGGATATAGAGGACCACTACTGTAGGGGGGATATAGAGGACCACTACTGTAGGGGGGATATAGAGGACCACTACTGTAGGGGGGATATAGAAGACCACTACTGTAGAGGGGATATAGAGGACCACTACTGTAGAACCACTACTGTAGGGGGATATAGAGGACCACTACTGTAGGGGAGATAGAGGACCACTACCGTAGGGGGGATATAGAGGACCACTACTGTAGGGGGGATATAGAGGACCACTACTGTAGAGGGAATATAGAGGACCACTACTGTAGGGGGGATATAGAGGACCACTACTGTAGGGGGGGTATAGAGGACCACTACTGTAGGGGGATATAGAGGACCACTACTGTAGGGGGGGGGGATATAGAGGACCACTACTGTAGAGGGGATATAGAGGACCACTACTGTAGGGGGGGATATAGAGGACCACTACTGTAGGGGGGATATAGAGGTCCACTACTGTAGGGGGATATAGAGGACCACTACTGTAGGGGGGATATAGAGGACCACTACTGTAGGGGGGATATAGAGGTCCACTACTGTAGGGGGATATAGAGGACCACTACTGTAGGGGGGATATAGAGGGCCACTACTGTAGAGGGGATATAAAGGACCACTACTGTAGGGGGGATATAGAGGACCACTACTGTAGGGGGGATATAGAGGACCACTACTGTAGAACCACTACTGTAGGGGGATATAGAGGACCACTACTGTAGAACCACTACTGTAGGGGGATATAGAGGACCACTACTGTAGAACCACTACTGTAGGGGGATATAGAGGACCACTACTGTAGGGGGGATATAGAGGACCACTACTGTAGAACCACTACTGTAGGGGGATATAGAGGACCACTACTGTAGGGGGGGATATAGAGGACCACTACTGTAGGGGGGATATAGAGGTCCACTACTGTAGGGGGATATAGAGGACCACTACTGTAGGGGGGATATAGAGGACCACTACTGTAGGGGGGATATAGAGGTCCACTACTGTAGGGGGATATAGAGGACCACTACTGTAGGGGGGATATAGAGGACCACTACTGTAGAGGGGATATAAAGGACCACTACTGTAGGGGGGATATAGAGGACCACTACTGTAGGGGGGATATAGAGGACCACTACTGTAGAACCACTACTGTAGGGGGATATAGAGGACCACTACTGTAGAACCACTACTGTAGGGGGATATATAGGACCACTACTGTAGAACCACTACTGTAGGGGGATATAGAGGACCACTACTGTAGGGGGGATATAGAGGACCACTACTGTAGAACCACTACTGTAGGGGGATATAGAGGACCACTACCGTAGGGGGATATAGAGGACCACTACTGTAGAACCACTACCGCAGGGGGATATAGAGGACCACTACTGTAGAACCACTACTGTAGGGGGATATAGAGGACCACTACTGTAGGGGTGATATAGAGGACCACTACTGTAGGGGTGATATAGAGGACCACTACTGTAGGGGTGATATAGAGGACCACTACTGTAGGGGTGATATAGAGGACCACTACTGTAGGGGGGATATAGAGGACCACTACTGTAGGGGGGATATAGAGGACCACTACTGTAGGGGGGATATAGAGAACCACTACTGTAGGGGGGATATAGAGGTCCACTACTGTAGGGGGGATATAGAGGACCACTACTGTAGAGGGGGGATATAGAGGAAACACTACCGTAGGGGGATATAGAGGACCACTAACGTAGGGGGATATAGAGGACCACTACCGTAGGGGGATATAGAGGACCACTACTGTAGAACCACTAATGTAGGGGGGATATAGAGGACCACTACCGTAGGGGGATATAGAGGACCACTACTGTAGGGGGGATATAGAGGACCACTACTGTAGAGGGGATATAGAGGACCACTACTGTAGGGGGGATATAGAGGACTACTACTGTAGAGGGATATAGAGGACCACTACCGTAGGGGTGATATAGAGGACCACTACTGTAGGGGGGATATAGAGAACCACTACTGTAGAACCACTACTGTAGGGGGATATAGAGGACCACTACTGTAGGGGAGATATAGAGGACCACTACCGTAGGGGGGATATAGAGGACCACTACTGTAGGGGGGATATAGAGGACCACTACTGTAGAGGGGATATAGAGGACCACTACTGTAGAGGGGATATAGAGGCCCACTACTGTAGGGGGGATATAGAGGACCACTACTGTAGGGGGGATATAGAGGACCACTGCTGTAGGGGGGATATAGAGGACCACTACTGTAGAGGGGATATAGAGGACCACTACTGTAGGGGGGATATAGAGGACCACTACTGTAGGGGGGATATAGAGGACCACTACTGTAGAACCACTACTGTAGAGGGGATATAGAGGTCCACTACTGTAGGGGGGATATAGAGGGAGGACCACTACTGTAGGGGGGATATAGAGGACCACTACTGTAGGGGGGATATAGAGGACCACTACTGTAGGGGGGATATAGAGGACCACTACTGTAGAACCACTACTGTAGGGGGGATATAGAGGACCACTACTGTAGGGGAGATATAGAGGACCACTACCGTAGGGGGGATATAGAGGACCACTACTGTAGGGGGGATATAGAGGACCACTACTGTAGAGGGAATATAGAGGACCACTACTGTAGGGGGGATATAGAGGACCACTACTGTAGGGGGGGATATAGAGGACCACTACTGTAGGGGGGGATATAGAGGACCACTACTGTAGGGGGGGATATAGAGGACCAGTACTGTAGGGGGGATATAGAGGTCCACTACTGTAGGGGGATATAGAGGACCACTACTGTAGAGGGGATATAAAGGACCACTACTGTAGAGGGGATATAGAGGACCACTACTGTAGGGGGGATATAGAGGACCACTACTGTAGGGGGGATATAGAGGACCACTACTGTAGAGGGGATATAGAGGACCACTACTGTAGGGGGGATATAGAGGACCACTACTGTAGAGGGGATATAGAGGACCACTACTGTAGGGGGGATATAGAGGGAATATAGAGGACCACTACTGTAGGGGGGGATATAGAGGACCACTACTGTAGGGGGGGATATAGAGGACCACTACTGTAGGGGGGGATATAGAGGACCAGTACTGTAGGGGGGATATAGAGGTCCACTACTGTAGGGGGATATAGAGGACCACTACTGTAGAGGGGATATAAAGGACCACTACTGTAGAGGGGATATAGAGGACCACTACTGTAGGGGGGATATAGAGGACCACTACTGTAGGGGGGATATAGAGGACCACTACTGTAGAGGGGATATAGAGGACCACTACTGTAGGGGGGATATAGAGGACCACTACTGTAGAGGGGATATAGAGGACCACTACTGTAGGGGGGATATAGAGGACCACTACTGTAGGGGGGATATAGAGGACCACTACTGTAGGGGGGATATAGAGGACCACTACTGTAGGGGGGATAATAGAGGACCACTACTGTAGGGGGGATATAGAGGACCACTACTGTAGAACCACTACTGTAGAGGGGATATAGAGGACCACTACTGTAGGGGGGATATAGAGGACCACTACTGTAGGGGGGATATAGAGGACCACTACTGTAGAGGGGATATAGAGGACCACTACTGTAGGGGGGATATAGGGGACCACTACTGTAGAGGGGATATAGAGGACCACTACTGTAGGGGGGATATAGAGGACCACTACTGTAGGGGGGATATAGAGGACCACTACTGTAGGGGGGATATAGAGGTCCACTACTGTAGGGGGATATAGATGACCACTACTGTAGAGGGGATATAAAGGACCACTACTGTAGAGGGGATATAGAGGACCACTACTGTAGGGGGGATATAGAGGACCACTACTGTAGGGGGGATATAGAGGTCCACTACTGTAGAGGGGATATAGAGGACCACTACTGTAGGGGGGATATAGAGGACCACTACTGTAGAGGGGATATAGAGGACCACTACTGTAGAGGGGATATAGAGGACCACTACTGTAGGGGGGATATAGAGGACCACTACTGTAGGGGGGATATAGAGGACCACTACTGTAGGGGGGATAATAGAGGACCACTACTGTAGGGGGGATAATAGAGGACCACTACTGTAGGGGGGATATAGAGGACCACTACTGTAGAACCACTACTGTAGAGGGGATATAGAGGTCCACTACTGTAGGGGGGATATAGAGGACCACTACTGTAGGGGGGGGGTATAGAGGTCCACTACTGTAGGGGGGATATAGAGGTCCACTACTGTAGGGGGGATATAGAGGACCACTACTGTAGGGGGGATATAGAGGACTACTACTGTAGAGGGGGATATAGAGGACCACTACTGTAGGGGGGGTATAGAGGACCACTACTGTAGGGGGGTATAGAGGACCACTACTGTAGGGGGGATATAGAGGACTACTGTAGAGGGGGGTATAGAGGACCACTACTGTAGGGGGGGTATAGAGGACCACTACTGTAGGGGGGTATAGAGGACCACTACTGTAGGGGGGATATAGAGGACCACTACTGTAGGGGGGATATAGAGGACCACTACTGTGGGGGGATATAGAGGACCACTACTGTAGGGGGGATATAGAGGACCACTACCGTAGGGGGGATATAGAGGACCACTACCGTAGGGGGGATATAGAGGACCACTACTGTAGAGGGGATATAGAGGACCACTACTGTAGGGGGGATATAGAGGACCACTACTGTAGAACCACTACTGTAGGGGGATATAGAGGACCACTACTGTAGAACCACTACTGTAGGGGGATATAGAGGACCACTACTGTAGAACCACTACTGTAGGGGGATATAGAGGACCACTACCGTAGGGGGGATATAGAGGACCACTACCGTAGGGGGGATATAGAGGACCACTACTGTAGAACCACTACTGTAGGGGGATATAGAGGACCACTACTGTAGAACCACTACTGTAGGGGGATATAGAGGACCACTACCGTAGGGGGATATAGAGGGCCACTACCGTAGGGGGATATAGAGGGCCACTACTGTAGAACCACTACTGTAGGGGGATATAGAGGACCACTACTGTATAACCACTACTGTAGGGGGATATAGAGGACCACTACTGTAGAACCACTACTGTAGGGGGATATAGAGGACCACTACCGTAGGGGGGATATAGAGGACCACTACCGTAGGGGGGATATAGAGGACCACTACTGTAGAACCACTACTGTAGGGGGATATAGAGGACCACTACTGTAGAACCACTACTGTAGGGGGATATAGAGGACCACTACCGTAGGGGGGATATAGAGGACCACTACCGTAGGGGGATATAGAGGCCCACTACCGTAGGGGGATATAGAGGACCACTACTGTAGGGGTGATAGAGGACCACTACTGTAGGGGGGATATAGAGGACCACTACTGTAGAACCACTACTGTAGGGGGATATAGAGGACCACTACTGTAGGGGTGATATAGAGGACCACTACTGTAGGGGTGATATAGAGGACCACTACTGTAGGGGGGATATAGAGGACCACTACTGTAGAACCACTACTGTAGGGGGATATAGAGGACCACTACTGTAGGGGTGATATAGAGGACCACTACTGTAGGGGTGATATAGAGGACCACTACTGTAGGGGGGATATAGAGGACCACTACTGTAGAGGGGATATAGAGGACCACTACTGTAGGGGGGATATAGAGGACCACTACTGTAGGGGGGATATAGAGGACCACTACTTTAGGGGGGATATAGAGGACCACTACTGTAGAACCACTACTGTAGGGGGATATAGAGGACCACTACTGTAGGGGGGATATAGAGGACCACTACTGTAGAGGGAATATAGAGGACCACTACTGTAGGGGGGATATAGAGGACCACTACTGTAGGGGGGATATAGAGGACCACTACTGTAGGGGGGATATAGAGGACCACTACTGTAGGGGGATATAGAGGACCACTACTGTAGGGGGGGGGGGGTATAGAGGACCACTACTGTAGAGGGGATATAGAGGACCACTACTGTAGGGGGGGGATATAGAGGACCACTACTGTAGGGGGGATATAGAGGTCCACTACTGTAGGGGGATATAGAGGACCACTACTGTAGGGGGGATATAGAGGACCACTACTGTAGGGGGGATATAGAGGTCCACTACTGTAGGGGGATATAGAGGACCACTACTGTAGGGGGGATATAGAGGACCACTACTGTAGAGGGGATATAAAGGACCACTACTGTAGGGGGGATATAGAGGACCACTACTGTAGGGGGGATATAGAGGACCACTACTGTAGAACCACTACTGTAGGGGGATATAGAGGACCACTACTGTAGAACCACTACTGTGGGGGGATATAGAGGACCACTACTGTAGAACCACTACTGTAGGGGGATATAGAGGACCACTACTGTAGGGGGGATATAGAGGACCACTACTGTAGAACCACTACTGTAGGGGGATATAGAGGACCACTACCGTATAGGGATATAGAGGACCACTACCGTAGGGGGATATAGAGGACCACTACTGTAGAACCACTACCGCAGGGGGATATAGAGGACCACTACTGTAGACCCACTACTGTAGGGGGATATAGAGGACCACTACTGTAGGGGTGATATAGAGGACCACTACTGTAGGGGTGATATAGAGGACCACTACTGTAGGGGGGATATAGAGGACCACTACTGTAGGGGGGATATAGAGGACCCCTACTGTAGGGGGATATAGAGGACCACTACTGTAGGGGTGATATAGAGGACCACTACTGTAGGGGGATATAGAGGACCACTACTGTAGGGGGGGGGGATATAGAGGACCACTACTGTAGAGGGGATATAGAGGACCACTACTGTAGGGGGGATATAGAGGACCACTACTGTAGGGGGGATATAGAGGTCCACTACTGTAGGGGGATATAGAGGACCACTACTGTAGGGGGGATATAGAGGACCACTACTGTAGAGGGGATATAAAGGACCACTACTGTAGGGGGGATATAGAGGACCACTACTGTAGGGGGGATATAGAGGACCACTACTGTAGAACCACTACTGTAGGGGGCTATAGAGGACCACTACTGTAGAACCACTACTGTGGGGGGATATAGAGGACCACTACTGTAGAACCACTACTGTAGGGGGATATAGAGGACCACTACTGTAGGGGGATATAGAGGACCACTACTGTAGAACCACTACTGTAGGGGGATATAGAGGACCACTACCGTATAGGGATATAGAGGACCACTACCGTAGGGGGATATAGAGGACCACTACTGTAGAACCACTACCGCAGGGGGATATAGAGGACCACTACTGTAGAACCACTACTGTAGGGGGATATAGAGGACCACTACTGTAGGGGGGATATAGAGGACCACTACTGTAGGGGGGATATAGAGGACCACTACTGTAGGGGGGATATAGAGGACCACTACTGTAGGGGGATATAGAGGACCACTACTGTAGGGGTGATAGAGGACCACTACTGTAGGGGGGATATAGAGGACCACTACTGTAGGGGGGATATAGAGGACCACTACTGTAGAGGGGGGATATAGAGGACTACTACCGTAGGGGGATATAGAGGACCACTACCGTAGGGGGATATAGAGGACCACTACCGTAGGGGGATATAGAGGACCACTACTGTAGAACCACTACCGCAGGGGGATATAGAGGACCACTACTGTAGAACCACTACTGTAGGGGGATATAGAGGACCACTACTGTAGGGGTGATATAGAGGACCACTACTGTAGGGGTGATATAGAGGACCACTACTGTAGGGGGGATATAGAGGACCACTACTGTAGAGGGGATATAGAGGACCACTACTGTAGGGGTGATATAGAGGACCACTACTGTAGGGGGGATATAGAGGACCACTACTGTAGAGGGGGGATATAGAGGACTACTACCGTAGGGGGATATAGAGGACCACTACCGTAGGGGGATATAGAGGACCACTACCGTAGGGGGATATAGAGGACCACTACTGTAGAACCACTAATGTAGGGGGGATATAGAGGACCACTACTGTAGGGGTGATATAGAGGACCACTACTGTAGGGGGGATATAGAGGACCACTACTGTAGAACCACTACTGTAGGGAGATATAGAGGACCACTACTGTAGAACCACTACTGTAGGGGGATATAGAGGACCACTACTGTAGGGGTGATATAGAGGACCACTACTGTAGGGGTGATATAGAGGACCACTACTGTAGGGGGGATATAGAGGACCACTACTGTAGAGGGGATATAGAGGACCACTACTGTAGGGAGGATATAGAGGACCACTACTGTAGGGGGGATATAGAGGACCACTACTTTAGGGGGGATATACAGGACCACTACTGTAGGGGGGATATAGAGGACCACTACTGTAGAACCACTACTGTAGGGGGATATAGAGGACCACTACTGTAGGGGGGATATAGAGGACCACTACTGTAGAGGGAATATAGAGGACCACTACTGTAGGGGGGATATAGAGGACCACTACTGTAGGGGGGATATAGAGGACCACTACTGTAGGGGGATATAGAGGACCACTACTGTAGGGGGGGGGATATAGAGGACCACTACTGTAGAGGGGATATAGAGGACCACTACTGTAGGGGGGGGATATAGAGGACCACTACCGTAGGGGGATATAGAGGACCACTACTGTAGAACCACTACCGCAGGGGGATATAGAGGACCACTACTGTAGAACCACTACTGTAGGGGGATATAGAGGACCACTACTGTAGGGGGGATATAGAGGACCACTACTGTAGGGGGGATATAGAGGACCACTACTGTAGGGGGGATATAGAGGACCACTACTGTAGGGGGATATAGAGGACCACTACTGTAGGGGTGATAGAGGACCACTACTGTAGGGGGGATATAGAGGACCACTACTGTAGGGGGGATATAGAGGACCACTACTGTAGAGGGGGGATATAGAGGACTACTACCGTAGGGGGATATAGAGGACCACTACCGTAGGGGGATATAGAGGACCACTACCGTAGGGGGATATAGAGGACCACTACTGTAGAACCACTACCGCAGGGGGATATAGAGGACCACTACTGTAGAACCACTACTGTAGGGGGATATAGAGGACCACTACTGTAGGGGTGATATAGAGGACCACTACTGTAGGGGTGATATAGAGGACCACTACTGTAGGGGGGATATAGAGGACCACTACTGTAGAGGGGATATAGAGGACCACTACTGTAGGGGTGATATAGAGGACCACTACTGTAGGGGGGATATAGAGGACCACTACTGTAGAGGGGGGATATAGAGGACTACTACCGTAGGGGGATATAGAGGACCACTACCGTAGGGGGATATAGAGGACCACTACCGTAGGGGGATATAGAGGACCACTACTGTAGAACCACTAATGTAGGGGGGATATAGAGGACCACTACTGTAGGGGTGATATAGAGGACCACTACTGTAGGGGGGATATAGAGGACCACTACTGTAGAACCACTACTGTAGGGAGATATAGAGGACCACTACTGTAGAACCACTACTGTAGGGGGATATAGAGGACCACTACTGTAGGGGTGATATAGAGGACCACTACTGTAGGGGTGATATAGAGGACCACTACTGTAGGGGGGATATAGAGGACCACTACTGTAGAGGGGATATAGAGGACCACTACTGTAGGGAGGATATAGAGGACCACTACTGTAGGGGGGATATAGAGGACCACTACTTTAGGGGGGATATACAGGACCACTACTGTAGGGGGGATATAGAGGACCACTACTGTAGAACCACTACTGTAGGGGGATATAGAGGACCACTACTGTAGGGGGGATATAGAGGACCACTACTGTAGAGGGAATATAGAGGACCACTACTGTAGGGGGGATATAGAGGACCACTACTGTAGGGGGGATATAGAGGACCACTACTGTAGGGGGATATAGAGGACCACTACTGTAGGGGGGGGGGATATAGAGGACCACTACTGTAGAGGGGATATAGAGGACCACTACTGTAGGGGGGGGATATAGAGGACCACTACTGTAGGGGGGATATAGAGGTCCACTACTGTAGGGGGATATAGAGGACCACTACTGTAGGGGTGATATAGAGGACCACTACTGTAGGGGGGATATAGAGGACCACTACTGTAGGGGTGATATAGAGGACCACTACTGTAGGGGGGATATAGAGGACCACTACTGTAGAACCACTACTGTAGGGAGATATAGAGGACCACTACTGTAGAACCACTACTGTAGGGGGATATAGAGGACCACTACTGTAGGGGTGATATAGAGGACCACTACTGTAGGGGTGATATAGAGGACCACTACTGTAGGGGGGATATAGAGGACCACTACTGTAGAGGGGATATAGAGGACCACTACTGTAGGGAGGATATAGAGGACCACTACTGTAGGGGGGATATAGAGGACCACTACTTTAGGGGGGATATACAGGACCACTACTGTAGGGGGGATATAGAGGACCACTACTGTAGAACCACTACTGTAGGGGGATATAGAGGACCACTACTGTAGGGGGGATATAGAGGACCACTACTGTAGAGGGAATATAGAGGACCACTACTGTAGGGGGGATATAGAGGACCACTACTGTAGGGGGGATATAGAGGACCACTACTGTAGGGGGATATAGAGGACCACTACTGTAGGGGGGGGGGATATAGAGGACCACTACTGTAGAGGGGATATAGAGAACCACTACTGTAGGGGGGGGATATAGAGGACCACTACTGTAGGGGGGATATAGAGGTCCACTACTGTAGGGGGATATAGAGGACCACTACTGTAGGGGTGATATAGAGGACCACTACTGTAGGGGGGATATAGAGGACCACTACTGTAGGGGTGATATAGAGGACCACTACTGTAGGGGGGATATAGAGGACCACTACTGTAGAACCACTACTGTAGGGAGATATAGAGGACCACTACTGTAGAACCACTACTGTAGGGGGATATAGAGGACCACTACTGTAGAGGGGATATAAAGGACCACTACTGTAGGGGGGATATAGAGGACCACTACTGTAGGGGGGATATAGAGGACCACTACTGTAGAACCACTACTGTAGGGGGATATAGAGGACCACTACTGTAGAACCACTACTGTGGGGGGATATAGAGGACCACTACTGTAGAACCACTACTGTAGGGGGATATAGAGGACCACTACTGTAGGGGGGATATAGAGGACCACTACTGTAGAACCACTACTGTAGGGGGATATAGAGGACCACTACCGTATAGGGATATAGAGGACCACTACCGTAGGGGGATATAGAGGACCACTACTGTAGAACCACTACCGCAGGGGGATATAGAGGACCACTACTGTAGAACCACTACTGTAGGGGGATATAGAGGACCACTACTGTAGGGGTGATATAGAGGACCACTACTGTAGGGGTGATATAGAGGACCACTACTGTAGGGGGGATATAGAGGACCACTACTGTAGGGGTGATATAGAGGACCACTACTGTAGGGGGGATATAGAGGACCACTACTGTAGGGGGGATATAGAGGACCACTACTGTAGAGGGGATATAGAGGACCACTACTGTAGGGGGGATATAGAGGCCCACTACTGTAGGGGGGATATAGAGGACTACTACCGTAGGGGGATATAGAGGACCACTACCGTAGGGGGATATAGAGGACCACTACCGTAGGGGGATATAGAGGACCACTACTGTAGAACCACTAATGTAGGGGGGATATAGAGGACCACTACTGTAGAGGGGGGATATAGAGGACCACTACCGTAGGGGGATATAGAGGACCACTACTGTAGGGGGGATATAGAGGACCACTACTGTAGAGGGGATATAGAGGACCACTACTGTAGGGGGGATATAGAGGACTACTACTGTAGAGGGGATATAGAGGACCACTACCGTAGGGGTGATATAGAGGACCACTACTGTAGGGGGGATATAGAGGACCACTACTGTAGAACCACTACTGTAGGGGGATATAGAGGACCACTACTGTAGGGGAGATATAGAGGACCACTACCGTAAGGGGGATATAGAGGACCACTACTGTAGCGGGGATATAGAGGACCACTACTGTAGAGGGGATATAGAGGCCCACTACTGTAGAGGGGATATAGAGGCCCACTACTGTAGGGGGGATATAGAGGACCACTACTGTAGGGGGGATATAGAGGACCACTACTGTAGAGGGGATATAGAGGGCCACTACTGTAGGGGGTATATAGAGGTCCACTACTGTAGGGGGATATAGAGGACCACTACTGTAGGGGTGATATAGAGGACCACTACTGTAGGGGGGATATAGAGGACCACTACTGTAGGGGTGATATAGAGGACCACTACTGTAGGGGGGATATAGAGGACCACTACTGTAGAACCACTACTGTAGGGAGATATAGAGGACCACTACTGTAGAACCACTACTGTAGGGGGATATAGAGGACCACTACTGTAGAGGGGATATAAAGGACCACTACTGTAGGGGGGATATAGAGGACCACTACTGTAGGGGGGATATAGAGGACCACTACTGTAGAACCACTACTGTAGGGGGATATAGAGGACCACTACTGTAGAACCACTACTGTGGGGGGATATAGAGGACCACTACTGTAGAACCACTACTGTAGGGGGATATAGAGGACCACTACTGTAGGGGGGATATAGAGGACCACTACTGTAGAACCACTACTGTAGGGGGATATAGAGGACCACTACCGTATAGGGATATAGAGGACCACTACCGTAGGGGGATATAGAGGACCACTACTGTAGAACCACTACCGCAGGGGGATATAGAGGACCACTACTGTAGAACCACTACTGTAGGGGGATATAGAGGACCACTACTGTAGGGGTGATATAGAGGACCACTACTGTAGGGGTGATATAGAGGACCACTACTGTAGGGGGGATATAGAGGACCACTACTGTAGGGGGATATAGAGGACCACTACTGTAGGGGTGATATAGAGGACCACTACTGTAGGGGGGATATAGAGGACCACTACTGTAGGGGGGATATAGAGGACCACTACTGTAGAGGGGGGATATAGAGGACCACTACTGTAGGGGGGATATAGAGGCCCACTACTGTAGGGGGGATATAGAGGACTACTACCGTAGGGGGATATAGAGGACCACTACCGTAGGGGGATATAGAGGACCACTACCGTAGGGGGATATAGAGGACCACTACTGTAGAACCACTAATGTAGGGGGGATATAGAGGACCACTACTGTAGAGGGGGGATATAGAGGACCACTACCGTAGGGGGATATAGAGGACCACTACTGTAGGGGGGATATAGAGGACCACTACTGTAGAGGGGATATAGAGGACCACTACTGTAGGGGGGATATAGAGGACTACTACTGTAGAGGGGATATAGAGGACCACTACCGTAGGGGCGTGATATAGAGGACCACTACTGTAGGGGGGATATAGAGGACCACTACTGTAGAACCACTACTGTAGGGGGATATAGAGGACCACTACTGTAGGGGAGATATAGAGGACCACTACCGTAAGGGGGATATAGAGGACCACTACTGTAGCGGGGATATAGAGGACCACTACTGTAGAGGGGATATAGAGGCCCACTACTGTAGAGGGGATATAGAGGCCCACTACTGTAGGGGGGATATAGAGGACCACTACTGTAGGGGGGATATAGAGGACCACTACTGTAGAGGGGATATAGAGGGCCACTACTGTAGGGGGTATATAGAGGACCACTACTGTAGGGGGGATATAGAGGTCCACTACTGTAGAACCACTACTGTAGAGGGGATATAGAGGTCCACTACTGTAGGGGGGATATAGAGGGAGGACCACTACTGTAGGGGGGGATATAGAGGTCCACTACTGTAGGGGGGATATAGAGGACCACTACTGTAGGGGGGATATAGAGGACCACTACTGTAGAACCACTACTGTAGGGGGGATATAGAGGACCACTACTGTAGGGGAGATATAGAGGACCACTACCGTAGGGGGGATATAGAGGACCACTACTGTAGGGGGGATATAGAGGACCACTACTGTAGAGGGAATATAGAGGACCACTACTGTAGGGGGGATATAGAGGACCACTACTGTAGGGGGGGATATAGAGGACCACTACTGTAGGGGGGGGGGTATAGAGGACCACTACTGTAGGGGGGGATATAGAGGACCACTACTGTAGGGGGGGATATAGAGGACCACTACTGTAGGAGGGAGAGCTCCACTACTGTAGGGGGATATAGAGGACCACTACTGTAGGGGGGATATAGAGGCCCACTACTGTAGAGGGGATATAAAGGACCACTACTGTAGAGGGGATATAGAGGACCACTACTGTAGGGGGGATATAGAGGACCACTACTGTAGAGGGGATATAGAGGACCACTACTGTAGGGGGGATATAGAGGACCACTACTGTAGAGGGGATATAGAGGACCACTACTGTAGGGGGGATATAGAGGACCACTACTGTAGGGGGGATATAGAGGACCACTACTGTAGGGGGGATATAGAGGACCACTACTGTAGGGGGGAGATAGAGGACCACTACTGTAGAGGGGATATAGAGGACCAGTACTTTAGGGGGGATATAGAGGTCCACTACTGTAGGGGGGATATAGAGGGAGGACCACTACTGTAGGGGGGATATAGAGGTCCACTACTGTAGGGGGGATATAGAGGCCCACTACTGTAGGGGGGATATAGAGGACCACTAATGTAGAACCACTACTGTAGGGGGGATATAGAGGACCACTACTGTAGGGGAGATATAGAGGACCACTACCGTAGGGGGGATATAGAGGACCACTACTGTAGGGGGATATAGAGGACCACTACTGTAGGGGTGATATAGAGGACCACTACTGTAGGGGGGATATAGAGGACCACTACTGTAGGGGGGATATAGAGGACCACTACTGTAGAGGGGGGATATAGAGGACTACTACCGTAGGGGGATATAGAGGACCACTACCGTAGGGGGATATAGAGGACCACTACCGTAGGGGGATATAGAGGACCACTACTGTAGAACCACTAATGTAGGGGGGATATAGAGGACCACTACTGTAGAGGGGGGATATAGAGGAACACTACCGTAGGGGGATATAGAGGACCACTACCGTAGGGGGATATAGAGGACCACTACTGTAGGGGGATATAGAGGACCACTACCGTAGGGGGATATAGAGGACCACTACTGTAGGGGGGATATAGAGGCCCACTACTGTAGAGGGGATATAGAGGACCACTACTGTAGGGGGGATATAGAGGACTACTACTGTAGAGGGGATATAGAGGACCACTACCGTAGGGGTGATATAGAGGACCACTACTGTAGGGGGGATATAGAGGACCACTACTGTAGAACCACTACTGTAGGGGGATATAGAGGACCACTACTGTAGGGGAGATATAGAGGACCACTACCGTAAGGGGGATATAGAGGACCACTACTGTAGCGGGGATATAGAGGACCACTACTGTAGAGGGGATATAGAGGCCCACTACTGTAGAGGGGATATAGAGGCCCACTACTGTAGGGGGGATATAGAGGACCACTACTGTAGGGGGGATATAGAGGACCACTACTGTAGAGGGGATATAGAGGGCCACTACTGTAGGGGGTATATAGAGGACCACTACTGTAGGGGGGATATAGAGGACCACTACTGTAGAACCACTACTGTAGAGGGGATATAGAGGTCCACTACTGTAGGGGGGATATAGAGGGAGGACCACTACTGTAGGGGGGATATAGAGGTCCACTACTGTAGGGGGGATATAGAGGACCACTACTGTAGGGGGGATATAGAGGACCACTACTGTAGAACCACTACTGTAGGGGGGATATAGAGGACCACTACTGTAGGGGAGATATAGAGGACCACTACCGTAGGGGGGATATAGAGGACCACTACTGTAGGGGGGATATAGAGGTCCACTACTGTAGAGGGAATATAGAGGACAACTACTGTAGGGGGGATATAGAGGACCACTACTGTAGGGGGGATATAGAGGACCACTACTGTAGGGGGGGATATAGAGGACCACTACTGTAGGGGGGGGGGTATAGAGGACCACTACTGTAGGGGGGGATATAGAGGACCACTACTGTAGGAGGGAGAGCTCCACTACTGTAGGGGGATATAGAGGACCACTACTGTAGGGGGGATATAGAGGCCCACTACTGTAGAGGGGATATAAAGGACCACTACTGTAGAGGGGATATAGAGGACCACTACTGTAGGGGGGATATAGAGGACCACTACTGTAGAGGGGATATAGAGGACCACTACTGTAGGGGGGATATAGAGGACCACTACTGTAGAGGGGATATAGAGGACCACTACTGTAGGGGGGATATAGAGGACCACTACTGTAGGGGGGATATAGAGGACCACTACTGTAGGGGGGAGATAGAGGACCACTACTGTAGAGGGGATATAGAGGACCAGTACTGTAGGGGGGATATAGAGGTCCACTACTGTAGGGGGGATATAGAGGGAGGACCACTACTGTAGGGGGGATATAGAGGTCCACTACTGTAGGGGGGATATAGAGGTCCACTACTGTAGGGGGGATATAGAGGACCACTACTGTAGGGGGGATATAGAGGACCACTACTGTAGAACCACTACTGTAGGGGGGATATAGAGGACCACTACTGTAGGGGAGATATAGAGGACCACTACCGTAGGGGGGATATAGAGGACCACTACTGTAGGGGGGATATAGAGGACCACTACTGTAGAGGGAATATAGAGGACCACTACTGTAGGGGGGATATAGAGGACCACTACTGTAGGGGGGGATATAGAGGACCACTACTGTAGGGGGGGGGGGTATAGAGGACCACTACTGTAGGGGGGGATATAGAGGACCACTACTGTAGGAGGGAGAGCTCCACTACTGTAGGGGGATATAGAGGACCACTACTGTAGGGGGGATATAGAGGTCCACTACTGTAGAGGGGATATAAAGGACCACTACTGTAGAGGGGATATAGAGGACCACTACTGTAGGGGGGATATAGAGGACCACTACTGTAGAGGGGATATAGAGGACCACTACTGTAGGGGGGATATAGAGGACCACTACTGTAGAGGGGATATAGAGGACCACTACTGTAGGGGGGATATAGAGGACCACTACTGTAGAACCACTACTGTAGGGGGGATATAGAGGACCACTACTGTAGGGGAGATATAGAGGACCACTACCGTAGGGGGGATATAGAGGACCACTACTGTAGGGGGATATAGAGGACCACTACTGTAGGGGTGATATAGAGGACCACTACTGTAGGGGGGATATAGAGGACCACTACTGTAGGGGGGATATAGAGGACCACTACTGTAGAGGGGGGATATAGAGGACTACTACCGTAGGGGGATATAGAGGACCACTACCGTAGGGGGATATAGAGGACCACTACCGTAGGGGGATATAGAGGACCACTACTGTAGAACCACTAATGTAGGGGGGATATAGAGGACCACTACTGTAGAGGGGGGATATAGAGGAACACTACCGTAGGGGGATATAGAGGACCACTACCGTAGGGGGATATAGAGGACCACTACTGTAGGGGGATATAGAGGACCACTACCGTAGGGGGATATAGAGGACCACTACTGTAGGGGGGATATAGAGGACCACTACTGTAGAGGGGATATAGAGGACCACTACTGTAGGGGGGATATAGAGGACCACTACTGTAGAGGGGATATAGAGGACCACTACCGTAGGGGTGATATAGAGGACCACTACTGTAGAACCACTACTGTAGAGGGGATATAGAGGTCCACTACTGTAGGGGGGATATAGAGGGAGGACCACTACTGTAGGGGGGATATAGAGGTCCACTACTGTAGGGGGGATATAGAGGACCACTACTGTAGGGGGGATATAGAGGACCACTACTGTAGAACCACTACTGTAGGGGGGATATAGAGGACCACTACTGTAGGGGAGATATAGAGGACCACTACCGTAGGGGGGATATAGAGGACCACTACTGTAGGGGGGATATAGAGGACCACTACTGTAGAGGGAATATAGAGGACAACTACTGTAGGGGGGATATAGAGGACCACTACTGTAGGGGGGATATAGAGGACCACTACTGTAGGCGGGGATATAGAGGACCACTACTGTAGGGGGGGGGGTATAGAGGACCACTACTGTAGGGGGGGATATAGAGGACCACTACTGTAGGAGGGAGAGCTCCACTACTGTAGGGGGATATAGAGGACCACTACTGTAGGGGGGATATAGAGGCCCACTACTGTAGAGGGGATATAAAGGACCACTACTGTAGAGGGGATATAGAGGACCACTACTGTAGGGGGGATATAGAGGACCACTACTGTAGAGGGGATATAGAGGACCACTACTGTAGGGGGGATATAGAGGACCACTACTGTAGAGGGGATATAGAGGACCACTACTGTAGGGGGGATATAGAGGACCACTACTGTAGGGGGGATATAGAGGACCACTACTGTAGGGGGGATATAGAGGACCACTACTGTAGGGGGGAGATAGAGGACCACTACTGTAGAGGGGATATAGAGGACCAGTACTGTAGGGGGGATATAGAGGTCCACTACTGTAGGGGGGATATAGAGGGAGGACCACTACTGTAGGGGGGATATAGAGGTCCACTACTGTAGGGGGGATATAGAGGACCACTACTGTAGGGGGGATATAGAGGACCACTACTGTAGAACCACTACTGTAGGGGGGATATAGAGGACCACTACTGTAGGGGAGATATAGAGGACCACTACCGTAGGGGGGATATAGAGGCCCACTACTGTAGGGGGGATATAGAGGACCACTACTGTAGAGGGAATATAGAGGACCACTACTGTAGGGGGGATATAGAGGACCACTACTGTAGGGGGGATATAGAGGACCACTACTGTAGGGGGGGATATAGAGGACCACTACTGTAGGGGGGGGGGGGGTATAGAGGACCACTACTGTAGGGGGGGATATAGAGGACCACTACTGTAGGAGGGAGAGCTCCACTACTGTAGGGGGATATAGAGGACCACTACTGTAGGGGGGATATAGAGGCCCACTACTGTAGAGGGGATATAAAGGACCACTACTGTAGAGGGGATATAGAGGACCACTACTGTAGGGGGGATATAGAGGACCACTACTGTAGAGGGGATATAGAGGACCACTACTGTAGGGGGGATATAGAGGACCACTACTGTAGAGGGGATATAGAGGACCACTACTGTAGGGGGGATATAGAGGACCACTACTGTAGGGGGGATATAGAGGACCACTACTGTAGGGGGGAGATAGAGGACCACTACTGTAGAGGGGAGATAGAGGACCACTACTGTAGAGGGGATATAGAGGACCACTACTGTAGGGGGGATAATAGAGGACCACTACTGTAGGGGGGATATAGAGGACCACTACTGTAGAACCACTACTGTAGAGGGGATATAGAGGTCCACTACTGTAGGGGGGATATAGAGGTCCACTACTGTAGGGGGGATATAGAGGACCACTACTGTAGGGGGGATATAGAGGACTACTACTGTAGAGGGGGATATAGAGGACCACTACTGTACGGGGGGTATAGAGGACCACTACTGTAGGGGGGGTATAGAGGACCACTACTGTAGGGGGGGTATAGAGGACCACTACTGTAGGGGGGATATAGAGGACCACTACTGTAGGGGGGATATAGAGGACCACTACTGTGGGGGGATATAGAGGCCACTACTGTAGGGGGGATATAGAGGACCACTACCGTAGGGGGGATATAGAGGACCACTACCGTAGGGGGGATATAGAGGACCACTACCGTAGGGGGGATATAGAGGACCACTACTGTAGGGGGGGATATAGAGGACCACTACTGTAGGGGGGGGATATAGAGGCCCACTACTGTAGGGGGGGATATAGAGGACCACTACTGTAGGGGGGATATAGAGGTCCACTACTGTAGGGGGATATAGAGGACCACTACTGTAGGGGGGATATAGAGGACCACTACTGTAGAGGGGATATAGAGGACCACTACTGTAGGGGGGATATAGAGGACCACTACTGTAGGGGGGATATAGAGGACCACTACTGTAGAGGGGATATAGAGGACCACTACTGTAGGGGGGATATAGAGGACCACTACTGTAGAGGGGATATAGAGGACCACTACTGTAGGGGGGATATAGAGGACCACTACTGTAGGGGGGATATAGAGGACCACTACTGTAGGGGGGAGATAGAGGACCACTACTGTAGAGGGGAGATAGAGGACCACTACTGTAGAGGGGATATAGAGGACCACTACTGTAGGGGGGATAATAGAGGACCACTACTGTAGGGGGGATATAGAGGACCACTACTGTAGAACCACTACTGTAGAGGGGATATAGAGGTCCACTAGTGTAGGGGGGATATAGAGGACCACTACTGTAGGGGGGATATAGAGGACCACTACTGTAGAGGGGAGATAGAGGACCACTACTGTAGAGGGGGATATAGAGGACCACTACTGTAGGGGGGGTATAGAGGACCACTACTGTAGGGGGGGTATAGAGGACCACTACTGTAGGGGGGGTATAGAGGACCACTACTGTAGGGGGGATATAGAGGACCACTACTGTGGGGGGATATAGAGGACCACTACTGTAGGGGGGATATAGAGGACCACTACTGTAGGGGGGATATAGAGGACCACTACCGTAGGGGGGATATAGAGGACCACTACCGTAGGGGGGATATAGAGGACCACTACCGTAGGGGGGATATAGAGGACCACTACTGTAGGGGGGATATAGAGGACCACTACTGTAGGGGGGATATAGAGGACCACTACCGTAGGGGGGATATAGAGGACCACTACCGTAGGGGGGATATAGAGGACCACTACTGTAGGGGGGATATAGAGGACCACTACTGTAGGGGGGATATAGAGGACCACTACGAATTGTAGAGGTAGTGGTAGACCGATGCGCCACTTGAAACCACATATCCTGAGGCTGCATTTATTGTAGCTGGGGATTATAACAATCAAGGCTAATCTGAAACAAGGCTCCCTAAATTTTATCAGCATATCGAATGCGCGACCCGGGCTGGCAAAACCCTGGATCATTGTTATTCTAACTTCCGAAACGCATATAAAGCAATCCCCCGCCCTCCTTTCGGAAAATCTGACCACGACTCCATTTTGTTGCTTTCAGCCTATAGACAGAAACTAAAACAGGAAGAGCCCGTGCACAGGTCTGTTCAACGCTGGTCCGACCAATCGGTTTCCACGCTTCAAGATTGCTTCGATCACGTGGACTGGGATATGTTCCGGATAGCGTCGGACAATAACATTCCCCAACCAGAAACTGTGGATTGATGGCAGCATTCGCACAAAACTGAAAGCGCGAACCACTGCTTTTAACCAGGGCAAGGTGACCGGAAACATGACCGAATACAACAGTGTAGCTATTCCCTCCGCAAGGCAATCAAACAAGCTAAGCGTCAGTATAGAGACAAAGTAGAGTCGCAATTCAACGGCTCAGACACGAGAGGTATGTGGCAGGGTCTACCGTCAATCACGGACTACAAAAGGAAAACCAGTCCTGTCACGGACCAAGATGTCTTGCTCTCAGACAAACTAAACAACTTCTTTGCTCGCTTTGAGGACAATACAGTGCCACCAAAACCTGCGGGCTCTCCTTCACTGCAGCCAATGTGAGTAAAAGCTTTAAACGTGTTAACACTCGCAAGGCTGCCAGCCCAGACAGCATCCCCAGCCGCATCCTCAGAGCATGCGCAGACCAGCTGGCTGGTGTGTTTACGGACATATTCAATCAATCCTTATCCCAGTCTGCTGTTCCCACATGCTTCACGAGGGCCACCATTGTTCCTGTTCCCAAGAAAGCTAAGGTAACTGAGCTAAATGACTATCGCCCCGTAGTACTCACTTCCGTCATCATGAAGTGCTTTGAGAGACTAGTCAAGGACCAAATCACCTCCACCCTACCTGACACCCTAGACCCACTCCAATTTGCTTACCGACCCAATAGGTCCACAGACGACGCAATCGCAATCACACTGCACACTGCCCTAACCCATCTGGACAAGAGGAATACCTATGTAAGAATGCTGCCCCCTATCCACATCGACGGGATAGTAGTGGAAAAGGTGGAAAGTTCCTCGGTGTACACATCACGGACAAACTGAAATGGTACACCCACACAGACAGCGTGGTGAAGAAGGCGCAGCAGCGCCTCTTCAACCTCAGGAGGCTGAAGAAATTCGGCTTGTCACCAAAAACACTCACAAACTTCTACAGATGCACAATCGAGAGCATCCTGTCGGGCTGTATCACCACCTGGTATGGCAACTGCTCCGCCCACAACTGTAAGGCTCTCCAGAGGGTAGTGAGGTCTGCACAACGCATCACCGGGGGCAAACTACACCTACACCACCCGATGTCACAGGAAGGACAAAAAGATCATCAAGGACAACAACCACCCGAGCCACTGCCTGTTTACTCCGCTATCATCCAGAAGGCGAGGTCAGCACAGGTGCATCAAAGCTGGAACCGAGAGACTGAAAAACAGCTTCTATCTCAAGGCCATCAGACTGTTAAACAGCCATCACGAACATTGAATGGCTGCTGCCAACATACTGACTCATCTCTAGCCACTTAAATAATGAAATATTTAGGCCTCCCGGGTGGCGCAGTGGTCTAGGGCACTGCATCGCAGCGCTAGCTGCACCACCAGAGACTCTGGGTTCGCGCCCAGGCTCTGTCGCAGCCGGCCGCGACTGGGACGTCGGCTGCTTGTGTGCGGCTGCTTGGCCATAGAAACTGATTTCATGAAGCTCCCGACGAACAGTTCTTGTGCTGACGTTACTTCAGCACTCTGCAGTCCCGTTCTGTGAGCTTGTGTGAGCTTGTGTGGCCTACCACTTTGCGTATGAGCCGTTGTTGCTCCTAAACGTTTCAACTTCACAATAACAGCACTTTCAGTTGACCGGGACAGATCTAGCAGGGCAGACATTTGACTAACTGACTCCTATGACGGTGCCACTTTGAATGTCATTGAGCTCTTCCGTACTGGCCATTCTACTGACAATGTTTGTCTATGGAGATCGCATGGCTGTGTGCTCGATTTTATACACCTGTCAGCAACGGGTGTGGCTGAAATAACCGAATCCACTAATGTGAAGGGGTGTCCACTTACTTTCGTGTATTTAAAAAAGCATATCGATAATATTTAAGATAAAAAAACAGTTGAAGAGATTGTAATGATATAAGAAATAATTTATTGTCATGTCTCACCTTGTTCCACATTGTCTACAGTACCATACTGAGCTAGAAGGCCGTCCAAAACCTGAGGGAAAGATGGAACACAATCAATTACACACACACAGTTACTGTCAGTCCTGGGTTACAGCTGAGTTGCTGTTAGTCCTGGGTTACAGCTGAGTTACTGTCAGTCCTGGGTTACAGCTGAGTTACTGTCAGTCCTTGGTTACAGCTGAGTTACTGTTAGCCCTGGGTTACAGCTGAGTTGCTGTTAGTCCTGGGTTACGGCTGAGTTACTGTTAGTCCTGGGTTACGGCTGAGTTACTGTTAGCCCTGGGATACAGCTGAGTTACTGTTAGCCCTGGGATACAGCTGAGTTCCTGTTAGCCCTGGGTTACAGCTGAGTTACTGTTAGTCCTGGGTTACGACTGAGTTACTGTTAGCCCTGGGATACAGCTGAGTTGCTGTTAGCCCTGGGTTACGGCTGAGTTGCTGTTAGCCCTGGGTTACGGCTGAGTTGCTGTTAGCCCTGGGTTACGGCTGAGTTGCTGTTAGCCCTGGGTTACGGCTGAGTTGCTGTTAGCCCTGGGTTACGGCTGAGTTACTGTTAGCCCTGGGTTACGGCTGAGTTACTGTTAGCCCTGGGTTACGGCTGAGTTACTGTTAGTCCTGGGTTACTGTTAGCCCTGGGTTACGACTGAGTTACTGTTAGCCCTGGCGTTACGACTGAGTTGCTGTTAGCCCTGGGATACGACTGAGTTGCTGTTAGCCCTGGGTTACGGCTGAGTTGCTGTTAGCCCTGGGTTACGGCTGAGTTGCTGTTAGCCCTGGGATACGGCTGAGTTACTGTTAGTCCTGGGTTACGGCTGAGTTACTGTTAGTCCTGGGTTACGGCTGAGTTACTGTTAGCCCTGGGATACGGCTGAGTTACTGTTAGCCCTGGGTTACGGCTGAGTTACTGTTAGCCCTGGGTTACAGCTGAGTTGCTGTTAGTCCTGGGTTACGACTGAGTTACTGTTAGTCCTGGGTTACGGCTGAGTTACTGTTAGCCCTGGGATACAGCTGAGTTACTGTTAGCCCTGGGATACAGCTGAGTTCCTGTTAGCCCTGGGTTACAGCTGAGTTACTGTTAGTCCTGGGTTACGACTGAGTTACTGTTAGCCCTGGGATACAGCTGAGTTACTGTTAGCCCTGGGTTACGGCTGAGTTGCTGTTAGCCCTGGGTTACGGCTGAGTTGCTGTTAGCCCTGGGTTACGGCTGAGTTGCTGTTAGCCCTGGGTTACGGCTGAGTTGCTGTTAGCCCTGGGTTACGGCTGAGTTGCTGTTAGCCCTGGGTTACGGCTGAGTTACTTTTAGCCCTGGGTTACGGCTGAGTTGCTGTTAGCCCTGGGTTACGGCTGAGTTGCTGTTAGTCCTGGGTTACGACTGAGTTACTGTTAGTCCTGGGTTACGGCTGAGTTACTGTTAGCCCTGGGATACAGCTGAGTTACTGTTAGCCCTGGGATACAGCTGAGTTCCTGTTAGCCCTGGGTTACAGCTGAGTTACTGTTAGTCCTGGGTTACGACTGAGTTACTGTTAGCCCTGGGATACAGCTGAGTTGCTGTTAGCCCTGGGTTCTGGCTGAGTTGCTGTTAGCCCTGGGTTACGGCTGAGTTGCTGTTAGCCCTGGGTTACGGCTGAGTTGCTGTTAGCCCTGGGTTACGGCTGAGTTGCTGTTAGCCCTGGGTTACGGCTGAGTTACTGTTAGCCCTGGGTTACGGCTGAGTTACTGTTAGCCCTGGGTTACGGCTGAGTTACTGTTAGTCCTGGGTTACTGTTAGCCCTGGGTTACGACTGAGTTACTGTTAGCCCTGGGTTACGACTGAGTTGCTGTTAGCCCTGGGATACGACTGAGTTGCTGTTAGCCCTGGGTTACGGCTGAGTTGCTGTTAGCCCTGGGTTACGGCTGAGTTGCTGTTAGCCCTGGGATACGGCTGAGTTACTGTTAGTCCTGGGTTACGGCTGAGTTACTGTTAGTCCTGGGTTACGGCTGAGTTACTGTTAGCCCTGGGATACGGCTGAGTTACTGTTAGCCCTGGGTTACGGCTGAGTTACTGTTAGCCCTGGGTTACGGCTGAGTTACTGTTAGCCCTGGGTTACGGCTGAGTTACTGTTAGTCCTGGGTTACGGCTGAGTTACTGTTAGCCCTGGGTTACGGCTGAGTTACTTTTAGCCCTGGGTTACGGCTGAGTTACTGTTAGCCCCGGGATACGGCTGAGTTCCTGTTAGCCCTGGGTTACGACTGAGTTCCTGTTAGCCCTGGGTTACGGCTGAGTTACTGTTAGTCCTGGGTTACGGCTGAGTTACTGTTAGCCCTGGGTTACGGCTGAGTTACTTTTAGCCCTGGGTTACGGCTGAGTTACTGTTAGCCCCGGGATACGGCTGAGTTCCTGTTAGCCCTGGGTTACGACTGAGTTCCTGTTAGCCCTGGGTTACGGCTGAGTTACTGTTAGCCCCGGGATACGGCTGAGTTACTGTTAGTCCTGGGTTACGGCTGAGTTACTGTTAGTCCTGGGTTACGGCTGAGTTCCTGTTAGCCCTGGGTTACGACTGAGTTCCTGTTAGCCCTGGGTTACGGCTGAGTTCCTGTTAGCCCTGGGGGACTGTCTGCTCGTCTGTGCGTTAGAGCCCTTGACTGCTGGGTTAGTGTTACTGTTAGGTCTGCTAGGTGTGTGTGGTGACTGCTGGGTTAGTGTTACTGTTAGGCTGTTAAATTTCACTGCTATGCGGATGACACACAGCTGTACATTTCAATGAAACATGGTGAAGCCCCAAAATTGCCCTCCCTGGAAGCCTGTGTTTCAATAAGGAAGTGGATGGCATCAAATGTTTTACTTTTAAACTCGGACAAAACAGAGATGCTTGTTCTAGGTCCCAAGAAACAAAGAGATCTTCTGTTGAATCTGACAATTAATCTTGATGGTTGTACAGTCGTCTCAAATAAAACTGTGAAGGACCTCGGCGTTACTCTGGACCCTGATCTCTCTTTTGACCAACATATCAAGACTGTTTCAAGGACAGCTTTTTTCCATCTACGTAACATTGCAGAAATCAGAAACTTTCTGTCCAAAAATGATGCAGAAAAATGTATCCATGCTTTAGTCACTTCTAGATTAGACTACTGCAATGCTCTACTTTCCGGCTACCCGGATAAAGCACTAAATAAACTTCAGTTAGTGTTAAATACGGCTGCTAGAATCCTGACTAAAACCCCAAAATTTGATCATATTACTCCAGTGCTAGCCTCCCTACACTGGCTTCCTGTTAAGGCTAGGGCTGATTAAGGTTTTACTGCTAACCTACAAAGCATTACATGGGCTTGCTCCTACCTATCTTTCCGAGTTGGTCCTGCCGTACATACCTACACGTACGCTACGGTCACAAGACGCAGGCCTTCTGACTGTCCCTAGAATTTCTAAGTAAACAGCTGGAGGCAGGGCTTTCTCCTATTGAGCTCCATTTTTATGGAATGGTCTGCCTATCCATGTGAGAAACGCAGACTCGGTCTCGACCTTTAAGTCTTTACTGAAGACTCATCTCTTCAGTAGGTCCTATGATGGAGTGTAGTCTGGCCCAGGAGTGTGAAGGTGAACGGAAAGGCTCTGGAGCAACGAACCGCCCTTGCTGTCTCTGCCTGGCCGGTTCCCTTCTCTCTACTGGGATTCTCTGCCTCTAACCCTATTACAGGGACTGAGTCACTGGCTTACTGGTGCTCTTCCATGCCGTCCCTAGGAGGGGTGCGTCACTTGAGTGGGTTGAGTCACTGACGTGGTCTTCCTGTCTGGGTTGGCGCCCCCCCTTTGTTCGTGCCGTGGGGGAGATCTTCGTGGGCTATACTCGGCCTTGTCTCAGAGTAGTAAGTTGGTGGTTGAAGATATCCCTCTAGTGGTGCGGGGGCTGTGCTTTGGCAAAGTGGGTGGGGTTATATCCTGCCTGTTTGGCCCTGTCCGGGGGTATCATCGGATGGGGCCACAGTGTCTCCTGACCCCTCCTGTCTCAGCCTCCAGTATTTATGCTGCAGTAGTTTATGTGTCGGGGGGCTAGGGTCAGTCTGTTATATCTGGAGTATTTGTCATGTCTTATCCGGTGTCCTGTGTGAATTTAAGTATGCTCTCTCTAATTCTCTCTTTCTCCCTTTCTTTCTTTCTCTCTCTTGGGGGACCTGAGCCCTAGGACCATGCCTCAGGACTACCTGGCATGATGACTCCTTGCTGTCCCCAGTCCACCTGGCCGTGCTGCTGCTAAAGTTTCAACTGTGCTGCCTGCGCCTATGGAACCCTGACCTGTTCACCGGACGTGCTACCTGTCCCAGACCTGCTGTTTTCAACTCTCTAGAGACAGCAGGAGTGGTAGAGATACTCTTAATGATCGGCTATGAAAAGCCAACTGACATTTACTCCTGAGGTGCTGACTTGTTGCACCCTCGACAACTACTGTGATTATTATTATTTGACCATGCTGGTCATTTATGAACATTTGAACATCTTGGCCATGTTCTGTTATAATCTCCACCCGGCACAGCCAGAAGAGGACTGGCTACCCCTCATAGCCTGGTTCCTCTCTAGGTTTCTTCCTAGGTTCCTGCCTTTCTAGGGAGTTTTTCCTAGCCACCGTGCGTCTACACCTGCATTGCTTGCTGTTTGGGGTTTTAGGCTGGGTGTCTGTACAGCACTTTGAGATATCAGCTGATGTAAGAAGGGCTTTATAAATACATTTGATTTGATGTCATGATGTCAGAGACAGCTAGATGCCCTCAATCTCACACAAATGATAAAGGAACCCACCAGGTACAACCCTAAATTTGTAAACATGGGCACCCTCATAGACATTATCCTGACCAATTTGCCCTCCAAATACACCTCTGCTGTTTTCAATCAGCATATTAAACATCTCCAATCCAAAATGAAATCTAGAATCGGCTTCCTATTTCGCAACAAAGCCTCCTTCACTCACGCCGCCAAACATACCCTCGTAAAACTGACTATCCTACCGATCCGTTGACTCATAGTGAGGTGACTCAGCTGTGACATGACTTCCTGGCTTTACTCTACAGGTTGCTCTTCTAGCCCTCACCACACCGGGACACTGTCCTAGCCCTCACCACACCGGGACACTGTCCTGGCCCTCACCGCACAGGGACACTGTACTAGCCCTCACTACACCACCACACCGGGACACTGTCCTAGCCCTCACCACACCGGGACACTGTCCTGGCCCTCACCGCACAGGGACACTGTACTAGCCCTCACCGCACAGGGACACTGTACTAGCCCTCACCGCACAGGGACACTGTACTAGCCCGCACCGCACAGGGACACTGTCCTAGCCCTCACCATACCACCACACAGGGACACACTGTCCTAGCCCTCACCACACCGGGACACTGTCCTAGCCCTCACCACACCGGGACACTGTCCTAGCCCTCACCACACCGGGACACTGTCCTAGCCTTCACTACACCACCACACCGGGACACTGTCCTAGCCCTCACCACACCACTACACAGGGACACTCTCCTAGCCCTCACCATACCACCACACAGGGACACACTGTCCTAGCCCTCACCATACAGGGACACACTGTCCTAGCCCTCACCATACAGGGGCACTGTCCTATCCCTAACACAGGGACACTGTCCTAGCCCTCACCACACCACCACACAGGGAAACTGTCCTAGCCCTCACCACACAGGGAAACTGTCCTAGCCCTCACCACACAGGGAAACTGTCCTAGCCCTCACCACACAGGGACACACTGTCCTAGCCCTCACCACACAGGGACACACTGTCCTAGCCCTCACCATATCACCACACAGGGACACACTGTCCTAGCCCTCACCACACAGGGACACTGTCCTAGCCCTCACCATACCACCACACAGGGACACACTGTCCTAGCCCTCACCACACAGGGACACTGTCCTAGCCCTCACTACACAGGGACACACTGTCCTAGCCCTCACCACACCGGGACACACTGTCCTAGCCCTCACGATACCACCACACAGGGACACACTGTCCTAGCCCTCACTACACCACCACACAGGGACACACTGTCCTAGCCCTCACTACACCACCACACAGGGACACACTGTCCTAGCCCTCACCACACCACCACACAGGGACACTGTCCTAGCCCTCACTACACCACCACACAGGGACACACTGTCCTAGCCCTCACCACACGGTGACACTGTCCCAGCCCTCACCACACAGGGACACTGTCCTAGCCCTCACCACACAGGGACACTGTCCTAGCCCTCACCACACAGGGACACTGTCCTAGCCCTCACTACACCACCACACAGGGACACACTGTCCTAGCACTCACCATACCACCACAGAGGGACACTGTCCTAGCCCTCACCACACCACCACACAGGGACACACTGTCCTAGCCCTCACCACACCACCACACAGGGACACACTGTCCTAGCCCTCACCATACCACCACACAGGGACACACTGTCCTAGCCCTCACCACACAGGGACACTGTCCTAGCCCTCACCACACAGGGACACACTGTCCTAGCCCTCACCATACCACCACACAGGGACACTGTCCTAGCCCTCACCACACAGGGACACTGTCCAAGCCCTCACCACACAGGGACACACTGTCCTAGCCCTCACTACACCACCACACAGGGACACTGTTCTAGCCCTCACCACACAGGGACACTGTCCAAGCCCTCACCACACAGGGACACACTGTCCTAGCCCTCACCATACCACCACACAGGGACACTGTCCTAGCACTCACCACACAGGGACACTGTTCTAGCCCTCACCACACAGGGACACTGTCCTAGCCCTCACTACACCACCACACAGGGACACACTGTCCTAGCCCCCACCACACAGGGACACACTGTCCTAGCCCTCACCACACAGGGACACTGTCCTAGCCCTCACCACACAGGGACACTGTCCTAGCCCTCACTACACCACCACACAGGGACACTGTCCTAGCCCTCACCATACCACCACACAGGGACACACTGTCCTAGCCCTCACTACACCACCACACAGGGACACACTGTCCTAGCCCTCACCACACCACCACACAGGGACACACTGTCCTAGCCCTCACCACACAGGGACACTGTCCTAGCCCTCACCATACCACCACACAGGGACACACTGTCCTAGCCCTCACCACACAGGGACACTGTCCTAGCCCTCACTACACAGGGACACACTGTCCTAGCCCTCACCACACAGGGACACACTGTCCTAGCCCTCACCATACCACCACACAGGGACACTGTCCTAGCCCTCACTACACCACCACAGGGACACTGTCCTAGCCCTCACCATACCACCACACAGGGACACACTGTCCTAGCCCTCACCATACCACCACACAGGGACACACTGTCCTAGCCCTCACTACACCACCACACAGGGACACACTGTCCTAGCCCTCACCACACAGGGACACACTGTCCTAGCCCTCACCACACAGGGACACACTGTCCTAGCCCTCACCATACAGGGACACACTGTCCTAGCCCTCACCACACAGGGACACACTGTCCTAGCCCTCACCACACCACCACACAGGGACACACTGTCCTAGCCCTCACCACACAGGGACACTGTCCTAGCCCTCACCATACCACCACACAGGGACACACTGTCCTAGCCCTCACCACACAGGGACACTGTCCTAGCCCTCACTACACAGGGACACACTGTCCTAGCCCTCACCACACAGGGACACACTGTCCTAGCCCTCACCATACCACCACACAGGGACACACTGTCCTAGCCCTTACCACACAGGGACACACTGTCCTAGCCCTCACGATACCACCACACAGGGACACACTGTCCTAGCCCTCACTACACCACCACACAGGGACACTGTCCTAGCCCTCACCACGCAGGGACACTGTCCTAGCCCTCACCACACAGGGACACTGTCCTAGCCCTCACCACACAGGGACACTGTCCTAGCCCTCACCACACAGGGACACTGTCCTAGCCCTCACCACACAGGGACACTGTCCTAGCCCTCACTACACCACCACACAGGGACACACTGTCCTAGCCCTCACCACACCACCACACAGGGACACACTGTCCTAGCACTCACCATACCACCACAGAGGGACACTGTCCTAGCCCTCACCATACCACCACACAGGGACACACTGTCCTAGCCCTCACCACACAGGGACACTGTCCTAGCCCTCACCACACCACCACACAGGGACACACTGTCCTAGCCCTCACCACACAACCACACAGGGACACACTGTCCTAGCCCTCACCACACCACCACACAGGGACACTGTCCTAGCCCTCACCACACAGGGACACTGTCCTAGCCCTCACCATACCACCAAACAGGGACACTGTCCTAGCCCTCACCATACCGGGACACACACACTCTCCTAGCCCTCACCACACCACCACACAGGGACACACTGTCCTAGCCCTCACCATACCACCACACAGGGACACACTGTCCTAGCCCTCACCATACCACCACACAGGGACACACTGTCCAAGCCCTCACCACACAGGGACACACTGTCCTAGCCCTCACCACACAGGGACACACTGTCCTAGCCCTCACCACACAGGGACACTGTCCTAGCCCTCACCACACAGGGACACTGTCTAAGCCCTCACCACACAGGGACACTGTCCTAGCCCTCACCACACAGAGACACTGTCCTAGCCCTCACCACACAGGGACACACTGTCCTAGCCCTCACCACACAGGGACACACTGTCCTAGCCCTCACCACACAGGGACACACTGTCCTAGCCCTCACCACACAGGGACACACTGTCCGAGCCCTCACTACCACACAGGGACACACTGTCCTAGCCCTCACCATACAGGGACACACTGTCCGAGCCCTCACCACACAGGGACACACTGTCCTAGCCCTCACCACCACACAGGGACACACTGTCCTAGCCCTCACCATACAGGGACACACTGTCCTAGCCCTCACCACACCACCACACAGGGACACACTGTCCTAGCCCTCACCACACCACCACACAGGGACACACTGTCCTAGCCCTCACCACACAGGGACACACTGTCCTAGCCCTCACTACACCACCACACAGGGACACACTGTCCTAGCCCTCACCACACAGGGACACACTGTCCTAGCCCTCACCACACCACCACACAGGGACACACTGTCCTAGCCCTCACCATACCACCACACAGGGACACACTGTCCTAGCCCTCACCATACCACCACACAGGGACACACTGTCCTAGCCCTCACCACACAGGGACACACTGTCCTAGCCCTCACCATACCACCACACAGGGACACACTGTCCTAGCCCTCACCACACCACCACACAGGGACACACTGTCCTAGCCCTCACCACACAGGGACACTGTCCTAGCCCTCACCACACCACCACACAGGGACACTGTCCTAGCCCTCACCATACAGGGACACTGTCCTAGCCCTCACCACACCACCACACAGGGACACACTGTCCTAGCCCTCACCACACAGGGACACACTGTCCTAGCCCTCACCACACAGGGACACACTGTCCTAGCCCTCACCACACAGGGACACTGTCCTAGCCCTCACCACACCACCACACAGGGACACACTGTCCTAGCCCTCACCGCACAGGGACACACTGTCCTAGCCCTCACCGCACAGGGACACACTGTCCTAGCCCTCACCACACAGGGACACACTGTCCTAGCCCTCACCACACAGGGACACACTGTCCTAGCCCTCACCGCACAGGGACACACTGTCCTAGCCCTCACCACACAGGGACACTGTCCTAGCCCTCACCATACCACCACAGAGGGACACGGACTAACATATAAGCCACAGACAATCAGAACGAAACAGGTGGTGAGGGCTAACCAAGAAACTGGGTCCTAATAGACACCCACCATGAGTGCTGACCCCAGAAAAGGCTAACTAACATAATAACCCACACCAACTGGTAATACTTTTAATTTAACTTTTATTTAACTAGGCAAGTCAGTTAAGAACAAATTCTTATTTACAATGACATCCTACCAAAAGGCCTCCTGCGGGGCCGGGGGCCTGGGATTAAATATAAAACATATGGAGGTAAAAGCAAGTGGAGCAAATCAAAGAGGGAAACAAGATAAAAGGCTTTGTTTTTATCACACACAGAGGACAAGCTAAACAGGGGTCCCGCTCTTCTAACATCTTTCATGGCCCCTGGAGCTCAGGGCCAGCCGCTCTGGGCCAGCACAGCTGAAACTCTCATGGCCCCTGGAGCTCAGGGCCAGCCGCTCTGGGCCAGCACAGCTGAAACTCTCATGGCCCCTGGACCGCAGGGCCAGCCGCTCTGGGCCAACACAGCTGAAACTCTCATGGCCCCTGGACCGCAGGGCCAGCCGCTCTGGGCCAGCACAGCTGAAACTCTCATGGCCCCTGGACCCCAGGGCCAGCCGCTCTGGGCCAGCACAGCTGAAACTCTCATGGCCCCTGGACCGCAGGGCCAGCCGCTCTGGGCCAACACAGCTGAAACGCTCATGGCCCCTGGACCGCAGGGCCAGCCGCTCTGGGCCAGCACAGCTGAAACTCTCATGGCCCCTGGACCCCAGGGCCAGCCGCTCTGGGCCAGCACAGCTGAAACTCTCATGGCCCCTGGACCCCAGGGCCAGCCGCTCTGGGCCAGCACAGCTGAAACAAAAGACTAACTAACGAGGCGACAGGTCCTACATATCCTGACCAAAAACGAGGATGATTCCAATCAGGGCAAAGCCACACCCAAACAGAACCAACCTCAAAATTGAAATCCAAAACGAAACCGAACAAAACCCCAAAGACTATAACACCAGGCACAGACTGACTGACTGACTGACTGACTGACTGACTGACTCACCTCCCACTGTAGATGAGACGGAATGTTCCTGATCTGGATCTTCCGACTCCTGCAGAGATGAGAGAGGAGGAGGGGATAAAGATTAGTTAACAGCTCAACCACAGGGTCAATCAGGAGCACAGGGTCAAACAGGAGAGAATCCCACTACCTCTGTCCTCCCCATATTGTGGAGAATCCCACTAACTCTGTCCTCCCCATATTGTGGAGAATCCCACTAACTCTGTCCTCCCCATATTGTGGAGAATCCCACTAACTCTGTCCTCCCCATATTGTGGAGAATCCCACTAACTCTGTCCTCCCCATATTGTGGAGAATCCCACTAAATCTGTCCTCCCCATATTGTGGAGAATCCCACTAACTCTGTCCTCCCCATATTGTGGAGAATCCCACTAACTCTGTCCTCCCCATATTGTGGAGAATCCCACTAACTCTGTCCTCCCCATATTGTGGAGAATCCCACTAACTCTGTCCTCCCCATATTGTGGAGAATCCCACTAACTCTGTCCTCCCCATATTGTGGAGAATCCCACTAACTCTGTCCTCCCCATATTGTGGAGAATCCCACTACCTCTGTCCTCCCCATATTGTGGAGAATCCCACTAACTCTGTCCTCCCCATATTGTGGAGAATCCCACTAAGGTGTATGCAGGAGATCAACAGCCAAGGAAGCAGGTCAAACACACAGGCCTCTGGAACCATATAATTAGTATGATTCTAGAATGATCCATTGTAATTCTATGTCTGGAACTGCCATCATACTACGGCAGACCTGACTAGCTTATGTGACACCAACCCCAACTTCACATGGACAGAGAAAATAACAATCCATTACAACAAGCAGGGATTGAAATGGCATGTGGTGAAATAAACTTGATAATCATTTCCCAAAAGTTTCACCACAAATCCACCATAATTACTGTCATAACAGTATTGAAAATACATACAAAAATATACAAATGTTTTCCTATTTTACCAAATCAAAGTTGAATATCAGATGCTCACTTCTCTCTAACATTTTGATCAAGTCTGAAAGTAGTGAGACAGAAATGGATATCAATACACATGAAGACAGTGTGGCCTTCCATGCCATGTGCTTATTCCAGGGAGTGGCATAGAGGTGAACATAGGCAGCATTGATGCGTCCATGACACAGGCCTGCAAATCATATGGAGACAGTCCTCTAAGCACTGGTGCAAAAGGAAGGTTTTTGAAAGGGCTACACAAGATATATATATATATATACAGTATATATATATACAGTACCAGTCAAAAGTTTGGACACACCTACTCATTCCAGGGTTTTTCTTTATTTCTACTACTTTCTACATTGTAGAATAATAGTGAAGACATCAACTATGAAATAACACATATGGAATCATGTAGTAACCAAAAAAGTGTTAAACAAATCAAAATATATTTATATATAAGGGCTATTTGACCAAGAAGGAGAGTGATGGAGTGCTGCATCAGATGACTTGGCCTCCACAATCAGCCAACCTCAACCCAATTGAGATGGTTTGGGATGAGTTGGACCGCAGAGTGAAGGAAAAGCAGCCATCAAGTGCTCAGCATATGTGGGAACTCCTTTAAGACTGTTGGAAAAGCATTCCAGGTGAAGCTGGTTGGTAGAATGCCAAGAGTGTGCAAAGCTGTCATCAAGGCGAAGGCTACTTTGAAGAATCTAAAATCTAAAACATATTTTGATTTGTTTAACACTTTTTTGGTTACTACATGATTCCATAGTCCATTGACATCTTCACTATTATTCTATAATGTAGAAAATACATTGTGTCCAAACTTTTGACCTCAGATCCTCAAAAAGTTCTACAGCTGCACCATCGAGAGCATCCTGACTGGTTGCATCACTGCCTGTTATGACAACTGCTCAGCCTCTGACCGCAAGGCACTACGGAGGGTAGTGCTTATGGCCCAGTACATCACTGGGGCCAAGCTTCCTGTCATCCAGGACCTCTATACCAAGCGGTGTCAGAGGAAGGCCCTAAAAATTGGCAGAGACTCCAGCCACCCTAGTCATAGCCTTTTCTCTCTGCTGCCGCACAGCAAGAGGTACCGGAGTGCCAAGTCTAGGTCCAAATGGCTTCTTAACAGCTTCTACCCCCAAGCTATAAGACTCCTGAACAGCTAATCAAAGGGCCACCCAGACTATTTGCATTGCCCCCCCCCTCTTTTTACTCTGCTGCTATTCTGTTTGTTATCTATGAATAGTCACTTTAACTCTACCTACATGTACATAATACCTCAATTATCTCGACTAACCGGTGCCCCCGCACATTGACTCTGTACCGGTACCTCCTGTATATAGCCTTGCTATTGTTATTTTACTGCTGCTCTTTAATTATTTGTTACTTTTATTTTAAATGTTTTACTTATCTATTTTTTTTTAACCTGCTCACAAAAAGGTCTGTGCACAGCCCTGTCCCTGGCCCTGCCTTGGCCCTGGCCCTGCCTTGGCTCTGGCCCTGCCTTGGTCCTGGCCATGTCAGATGGGTATTCTGCATGCAGGAGAGGCTACCAGCATTGGAGAGAGGGGGAGATGGGGGAAGAAACACATAAAGCAGAGGTCACGTATCCTTCCCAAACAAGGGGTTTGAATATTTACCTTAATGTCAAACAATGCAGTCTTTTGGAAATCCCTGAGGTGGTGCATGAGGAAGGGAATTGTTGCTTCAAACGTGATCATGTTGAGGACGTGATACCGTTTTTTCACGCTATTGCGCCATTCAGTTTACATTATCATTCATTCCAACAGGCCCAAGCAATAGGTCTACAGATATTACTGTTAGATCTAACTATAGACCATTAGGTATCAACTAAATGTTTCTGAGCCAATTAATCAATCATTGTTTCTGAGGCAATGAATCAATCAGTGTTTCTGAACCAATTAATCAATTAATCAATCAGTGTTTGAGCCAATGAATCAATCAGTGTTTCTGAGCCAATGAATCAATCAGTGTTTCTGAACCAATTAATCAATCAGTGTTTCTGAGCCAATGAATCAATCAGTGTTTCTGAACCAATGAATCAATCAGTGTTTGAGCCAATGAATCAAAACTAACTCCAAAAAAACAGCACACAAAATGAACTACAAAGTGCTGACAAATGTATGCATATGTGTTTATCATCTAGTATTTGTATGGGCCACCTAAAACCAGGAGTAGGCTCTGAACATAGTATTTGTACGGGCCACCTAAAACCAGGAGTAGACTCTGAACATAGTATTTGTACGGGCCACCTAAAACCAGGAGTAGACGCTGAACATAGTATTTGTACGGGCCACCTAAAACCAGGAGTAGACTCTGAACATAGTATTTGTATGGGCCACCTAAAACCAGGAGTAGACTCTGAACATAGTATTTGTATGGGCCACCTAAAACCAGGAGTAGGCTCTGAACATAGTATTTGTATGGGCCACCTAAAACCAGGAGTAGGCTCTTAACATAGTATTTGTACGGGCCACCTAAAACCAGGAGTAGACTCTGAACATAGTATTTGTACGGGCCACCTAAAACCAGGAGTAGGCTCTGAACATAGTATTTGTACGGGCCACCTAAAACCAGGAGTAGGCTCTGAACATAGTATTTGTACGGCCCACCTAAAACCAGGAGTAGGCTCTGAACATAGTATTTGTACGGGCCACCTAAAACCAGGAGTAGACTCTGAACATAGTATTTGTACGGGCCACCTAAAACCAGGAGTAGGCTCTGAACATAGTATTTGTACGGGCCACCTAAAACCAGGAGTAGGCTCTGAACATAGTATTTGTACGGCCCACCTAAAACCAGGAGTAGGCTCTGAACATAGTATTTGTACGGGCCACCTAAAACCAGGAGTAGGCTCTGAACATAGTATTTGTACGGGCCACCTAAAACCAGGAGTAGACTCTGAACATAGTATTTGTACGGGCCACCTAAAACCAGGAGTAGGCTCTGAACATAGTATTTGTACGGGCCACCTAAAACCAGGAGTAGACTCTGAACATAGTATTTGTACGGGCCACCTAAAACCAGGAGTAGGCTCTGAACATAGTATTTGTACGGGCCACCTAAAACCAGGAGTAGGCTCTGAACATGGATTACAGCATTCACTGAGGCCATTGAAACAGGAAGTGCTACACTTCGCCCATTTTATATATAATAAATGTATAAAGTGTTATTCCATTGCATTTACATCAAAAATGTTATATATAAAACTACTTGTGGACTGATACAAATACTTAGATAATATATGCATTACTAACAAAACAAATCAACAGAAACAACATGTCACTCCGTTACACAGCTATGCTACAGGTTTGAGGACAGTTGGCCCAGCGTCGTCCGGGTTTGGCCGGTGTAGGCGTCATTGTAAATAAGAATTTGTTCTTAACTAACTTGCCCAGTTAAATAAAGTTTCAATACAATGAAAACAAAACAGACAGGGACAACAGACAGATAGACTAGGTGATCAGATATAAAGAAACATGAATAAATAAATAAAATTACCTTAGCTTTTTAGGAACAGAGTAGTCTACCTCAAGCACCTTCCCATGTAATTCAACTTTCCCTGTAAGGATGAGACGAATATGACATTGTTAACAATGTAATATTGCATATGGCTACTGTAGCATGTTGCCATTGACAAGACTGATACTGTCAGCAATAAGGATCTGCTTTTCTTTGTAAAGAATGTAAGATTAGAGGTGAGCCTTGGAGAGAGAGGAATGCCTTGCTCTCTATGGCTATGTGTTCTTTACGTCCATACATCTGTTGTGTTTCTGTGTAGAACTACTAAACTCCGACATGTTTCCCTCTGCTTGCAGCCTTGTCTTAGTGGCCTGGCGCAGCTCAGAATAAGCCTCTCACCTCGTCCCCCCTGCTACCTGTTTATTCGTTCTTATCTCCGGACCCCCATCACATACCTTTAAGACACCTCGTAAAAACATACCCAGGCATCATAGGAACATGACTTTGACACATTCTCTACGGTTACTTTGGTCGGTTCTTTTCAATAAAATCAAGAAAAATATACTGAAAAATAATGATGCCTACCCGAACATCAGAGCATCCCGTGCATTCCAATGGTTGATTACAAAGTAGCGCCCCTCTGTCATTTCCAAAATATAACTATTATGCGATAATTACGTTACAATGAGTCCTGTTTTAGTTACGCAGGGATGACATTTGTGAGTGTGTATGATCTGTAATTCGCGATATATTTGTTTGACCATGACGGAGTGAGTGCGAGTCAACTCTGGCACCGATGCAACAGCGCGTATCCAATACAGTCCCGAGCCAAAAACTGGCAAGGTAATAATTATTATTTATCATTTATTTTCCCAATAATTGTTTTGAGCGTTTCAGCCCAGTCGCGGAGACATTCCTGCATCAGCCCCTGCAGATAGACACTTACCAGAGAGTGTCTCAATAGCTTTTATGGCCCAGTTTTGGTCGGGGAAGTCCACAAAAGCATAGCCGGATTTGAGCAGAACCTGCCCGGCCCCAGGAAGCTTCTTCTCGCCAAAGAGCTGATTCAAGTCCTCGACAGTGACCAAAGGACTCAAATTCCCCACATATAGTTTGTTCATGATCTTAAGGCAAATCTTTGATATGGAATCAAATCACAGGGAAATGAAATTCAACTGTAAAGTATTTTTTTTAAATAAGAAAATACAAAATAAAATAGAAAAATCTGGCAGAAAAAAGCAATCACCCCCCCAGATGCAGTCGACCCCCAGCTCGAAATGTGCTCCTGGACAAACTATTTTTACTGGGATTGAAAAGTGTCGTTACGACACCACTCTGGAGCCAACAAGCGCCGCCTCTAAATACAATCTGACTGAAAATATAAAAACAATCGTTTGGAGATGTTTATTAGACCGGAGCATCAGCGCTTCCACATCGTGGCCAGCAGGCAGGTATAGAGGTGGCATCAGGACCATATGGAAGGTTAACCAGGGGTTGGATCAGTAGCGCCTGGAGGGGTTAACTGAACTGTAAACCCCTCCACTGCTACGCCTGGGCGATAGTGAAACGTGGCAGGTACGGTAGGCTACTAAAACAATCAGTCCTTGATTAATATCATGCGTCACATTATGACACTGACTCCCATGAGAGGAGCAGAGAGAAATAAAAGGTAAATTACTTAAATCACAAACATATGGGTTTTGACGGCAAAACGTGTCCTCCAAAAAGTATTCCTCTGATGGACGTTGTCTGGAGATGGCTGGCATTAATGTTCACACCTGGCCGGATGTCGGATAATCTGGACCATTCAATACATACATTAATAACCCCTGGTTAGACCGGCTCTATTGATGAAGGCACAGGAGAAGGGATGGAGCTGCTCGCCCCTAGCCCTTACTGAAGTCTCGCCGGCCAGTCACAGAGGCTGCATGGCGCTGAACAGCCAAGCAGGGCGACTCTCCTTTACAGAGGAACACGCCCACACGCACGGTAAAGTACTGCCATGTTTATGGAAGTAGTTGAGAGGTTCCAGGTGGATTATGTAGACTGGCTAGGCCCAAACACTGCTCTGTGTAGGTCTATAGTTCCATTGAATGAACACCTGCCATGGCATGGAATCCCTTGAGCATAGGTGTTACAATGTTTCCACACATTGTGATAAAGATTAGCACAGTAATCATTAAATGCAATGCTTCCATCATCCGCACAACAAGCCTGTTACTCTCTGGGTTTCCAAACCAGCCAACCAAAGCCTGGACAATTTAACATTTTGTAGTCTTTCAGTTTCAGGCCTTCAGTTTTTTTTAAATTGCAATAGCTTTTCAATTATCAGTTGATTTCTACAATGTATTTTTAAATGGGGATGTATTGATTAGCCCTCTGTCATTATGCTGATCATGTTTTCATCAGTTTGGATTGTTCTTCAATTTCTACAATGATTTCAGAGAAAGCATAATGGTGAAAATGATGATGGAATCATTGCATTTAATGATTACTGTGCTAATCTTTATCACAATGTGTGGAAACATTGTAACACCTATGCTCAAGGGAGTTGCAGGCCTTTGGTTGGCTGGTTTATCACAATGTGTGGAAACATGAGAGAAGAGAGATCAAATAGGTACAGAATGACCAAATGAAACATGGGAGAGAAGAGAGATCAAATAGGTACAGAATGCCCAAATGAAACATGGGAGAGAAGAGAGATCAAATAGGTACAGAATGCCCAAATGAAACATGGGAGAGAACAGAGATCCTTCTGACCCTATGTAGCCAGGTCCCATCTACTATCCTTCTGACCCTATGTAGCCAGGTCCGATCTACTATCCTTCTGACCCTATGTAGCCAGGTCCCATCTACTATCCTTCTGACCCTATGCAGCCAGGTCCATCTACTATCCTTCTGACCCTATGCAGCCAGGTCCCATCTACTATCCTTCTGACCCTATGTAGCCAGGTCCATCTACTATCCTTCTGACCCTATGTAGCCAGGTCCCATCCACTATCCTTCTGACCCTATGTAACCAGGTCCCATCTACTATCCTTCTGACCCTATGTAGCCAGGTCCCATCTACTATCCTTCTGACCCTATGTAGCCAGGTCCATCTACTATCCTTCTGACCCTATGTAGCCAGGTCCCATCTACTATCCTTCTGACCCTATGTAGTCAGGTCCCATCTACTATCCTTCTGACCCAGGTCCCATCTACTATCCTTCTGACCCTATGTAGCCAGGTCCCATCTACTATCCTTCTGACCCTATGTAGCCAGGTCCATCTACTATCATTCTGACCCTATGTAGCCAGGTCCCATCTACTATCCTTCTGACCCTATGTAGCCAGGTCATCAACTACTATCCTTCTGACCCTATGTAGCCAGGTCCCATCTACTATCCTTCTGACCCTATGTAGCCAGGTCATCAACTACTATCCTTCTGACCCTATGTAGCCAGGTCCCATCTACTATCCTTCTGACCCTATGTAGCCAGGTCCCATCTACTATCCTTCTGACCCTATGTAGCCAGGTCCCATCTACTATCCTTCTGACCCTATGTAGCCAGGTCCCATCTACTATCCTTCTGATCCTATGTAGCCAGGTCCCATCTACTATCCTTCTGACCCTATGTAGCCAGGTCCCATCTACTATCCTTCTGACCCTATGTAGCCAGGTCCCATCTACTATCCTTCTGACCCTATGTAGCCAGGTCCCATCTACTATCCTTCTGACACTATGTAGCCAGGTCCCATCTACTATCCTTCTGACCCTATGTAGCCAGGTCCCATCTACTATCCTTCTGACCCTATGTAGCCAGGTCCCATCTACTATCCTTCTGACCCTATGCAGCCAGGTCCATCTACTATCCTTCTGACCCTATGCAGCCAGGTCCCATCTACTATCCTTCTGACCCTATGTAGCCAGGTCCATCTACTATCCTTCTGACCCTATGTAGCCAGGTCCCATCTACTATCCTTCTGACCCTATGTAACCAGGTCCCATCTACTATCCTTCTGACCCTATGTAGCCAGGTCCCATCTACTATTCAATTTTATTCAATTTTATTTATTTTATATAGCCCTTCGTACATCAGCTAATATCTCGAAGTGCTGTACAGACACCCAGCCTAAAACCCCAAACAGCTAGTAATGCAGGTGTAGAAGCACGGTGGCTAGGAAAAACTCCCTAGAAAGGCCAAAACCTAGGAAGAAACCTAGAGAGGAACCAGGCTATGAGGGGTGGCCAGTCCTCTTCTGGCTGTGCCGGGTGGAGATTATAACAGAACTATGCCAAGATGTTCAAAAATGTTCATAAGTGACAAGCATGGTCAAATAATAATCATGAATAATTTTCAGTTGGCTTTTCATAGCCGATCATCAAGAGTTGAAAAACAACAGGTCTGGGACAGGTGGCGGTTCCATAACCGCAGGCAGAACAGCTGAAACTGGAATAGCAGCAAGGCCAGGCGGACTGGGGACAGCAAGGAGTCACCACGGGCGGCAGTCCCGACGCATGGTCCTAGGGCCCAGGTCCTCCGAGAGAAAGAAAGAGAGAAGGAGAAAATTAGAGAGAGCCAAGATTTTCAAAATGTTCATAAATGACAAGCATGGTCAAATAATAATCAGGAATAAATCTCAGTTGGCTTTTCATAGCCGATCATTAAGAGTTGAAAACAGCAGGTCTGGGACAGGTAGGGGTTCCATAACCGCAGGCAGAACAGTTGAAACTGGAATAGCAGCAAGGCCAGGCGGACTGGGGACAGCAAGGAGTCACCACGGCCGGTAGTCCCGACGTATGGTCCTAGGGCTCAGGTCCTCCGAGAGAAAGAAAGAGAGAAGGAGAAAATTAGAGAGCGCCAAGATTTTCAAAATGTTCATAAATGACAAGCATGGTCAAATAATAATCAGGAATAAATCTCAGTTGGCTTTTCATAGCCGATCATTAAGAGTTGAAAACAGCAGGTCTGGGACAGGTAGGGGTTCCGTAACCGCAGGCAGAACAGTTGAAACTGGAATAGCAGCAAGGCCAGGCGGACTGGGGACAGCAAGGTGTCATCATGCCCGGTAGTCCTGACATATGGTCCTAGGGCTCAGGTTCTCAGAGAGAAAGAGAGAACGAAAGAATTAGAGAGAGCATACTTAAATTCACACAGGACACTGGATAAGACAGGAGAAGTACTCCAGGTAACCAACTGACCCTAGCCCCCCGACACATAAACTACTGCAGCATAAATACTGGAGGCTGAGACAGGAGCGGTCAGGAGACACTGTGGCCCCATCCGAAGAAACCCCCGGACAGGGCCAAACAGGAAGGATATAACCCCACCCACTTTGCCAAAGCACAGCCCCCGCACCACTAGAGGGAAATCCTCAACCACCAACATTACAATCCGGAGACAAGGCCGAGTATAACCCACAAAGGTCTCCACCACAGCACAAACCAAGGGGGGGCGCCAACTATCCTTCTGACCCTATGTAGCCAGGTCCATCTACTATCCTTCTGACCCTATGTAGCCAGGTCCCATCTACTATCCTTCTGACCCTATGTAGTCAGGTCCCATCTACTATCCTTCTGACCCAGGTCCCATCTACTATCCTTCTGACCCTATGTAGCCAGGTCCCATCTACTATCCTTCTGACCCTATGTAGCTAGGTCCATCTACTATCATTCTGACCCTATGTAGCCAGGTCCCATCTACTATCCTTCTGACCCTATGTAGCAAGGTCATCAACTACTATCCTTCTGACCCTATGTAGCCAGGTCCCATCTACTATCCTTCTGACCCTATGTAGCCAGGTCACCAACTACTATCCTTCTGACCCTATGTAGCCAGGTCCCATCTACTATCCTTCTGACCCTATGTAGCCAGGTCCGATCTACTATCCTTCTGACCCTATGTAGCCAGGTCCCATCTACTATCCTTCTGACCCTATGTAGCCATGTCCATCTACTATCCTTCTGACCCTATGTAACCAGGTCCCATCTACTATCCTTCTGACCCTATGTAGCCAGGTCCCATCTACTATCCTTCTGACCCTATGCAGCCAGGTCCATCTACTATCCTTCTGACCCTATGCAGCCAGGTCCCATCTACTATCCTTCTGACCCTATGTAGCCAGGTCCATCTACTATCCTTCTGACCCTATGTAGCCAGGTCCCATCTACTATCCTTCTGACCCTATGTAACCAGGTCCCATCTACTATCCTTCTGACCCTATGTAGCCAGGTCCCATCTACTATCATTCTGACCCTATGTAGCCAGGTCCATCTACTATCCTTCTGACCCTATGTAGCCAGGTCCCATCTACTATCCTTCTGACCCTATGTAGTCAGGTCCCATCTACTATCCTTCTGACCCAGGTCCCATCTACTATCCTTCTGACCCTATGTAGCCAGGTCCCATCTACTATCCTTCTGACCCTATGTAGCCAGGTCCATCTACTATCATTCTGACCCTATGTAGCCAGGTCCCATCTACTATCCTTCTGACCCTATGTAGCCAGGTCATCAACTACTATCCTTCTGACCCTATGTAGCCAGGTCCCATCTACTATCCTTCTGACCCTATGTAGCCAGGTCATCAACTACTATCCTTCTGACCCTATGTAGCCAGGTCCCATCTACTATCCTTCTGACCCTATGTAGCCAGGTCCCATCTACTATCCTTCTGACCCTATGTAGCCAGGTCCCATCTACTATCCTTCTGACCCTATGTAACCAGGTCCCATCTACTATCCTTCTGACCCTATGTAGCCAGGTCCCATCTACTATCCTTCTGACCCTATGTAGCCAGGTCCATCTACTATCCTTCTGACCCTATGTAGCCAGGTCCCATCTACTATCCTTCTGACCCTATGTAGTCAGGTCCCATCTACTATCCTTCTGACCCAGGTCCCATCTACTATCCTTCTGACCCTATGTAGCCAGGTCCCATCTACTATCCTTCTGACCCTATGTAGCTAGGTCCATCTACTATCATTCTGACCCTATGTAGCCAGGTCCCATCTACTATCCTTCTGACCCTATGTAGCCAGGTCATCAACTACTATCCTTCTGACCCTATGTAGCCAGGTCCCATCTACTATCCTTCTGACCCTATGTAGCCAGGTCATCAACTACTATCCTTCTGACCCTATGTAGCCAGGTCCCATCTACTATCCTTCTGACCCTATGTAGCCAGGTCCGATCTACTATCCTTCTGACCCTATGTAGCCAGGTCCCATCTACTATCCTTCTGACCCTATGTAGCCATGTCCATCTACTATCCTTCTGACCCTATGTAACCAGGTCCCATCTACTATCCTTCTGACCCTATGTAGCCAGGTCCCATCTACTATCCTTCTGACCCTATGCAGCCAGGTCCATCTACTATCCTTCTGACCCTATGCAGCCAGGTCCCATCTACTATCCTTCTGACCCTATGTAGCCAGGTCCATCTACTATCCTTCTGACCCTATGTAGCCAGGTCCCATCTACTATCCTTCTGACCCTATGTAACCAGGTCCCATCTACTATCCTTCTGACCCTATGTAGCCAGGTCCCATCTACTATCCTTCTGACCCTATGTAGCCAGGTCCATCTACTATCCTTCTGACCCTATGTAGCCAGGTCCCATCTACTATCCTTCTGACCCTATGTAGTCAGGTCCCATCTACTAACCTTCTGACCCAGGTCCCATCTACTATCCTTCTGACCCTATGTAGCCAGGTCCCATCTACTATCCTTCTGACCCTATGTAGCCAGGTCCATCTACTATCATTCTGACCCTATGTAGCCAGGTCCCATCTACTATCCTTCTGACCCTATGTAGCCAGGTCATCAACTACTATCCTTCTGACCCTATGTAGCCAGGTCCCATCTACTATCCTTCTGACCCTATGTAGCCAGGTCATCAACTACTATCCATCTGACCCTATGTAGCCAGGTCCCATCTACTATCCTTCTGACCCTATGTAGCCAGGTCCCATCTACTATCCTTCTGACCCTATGTAGCCAGGTCCCATCTACTATCCTTCTGACCCTATGTAGCCAGGTCCCATCTACTATCCTTCTGATCCTATGTAGCTAGGTCCATCTACTATCATTCTGACCCTATGTAGCCAGGTCCCATCTACTATCCTTCTGACCCTATGTAGCCAGGTCATCAACTACTATCCTTCTGACCCTATGTAGCCAGGTCCCATCTACTATCCTTCTGACCCTATGTAGCCAGGTCATCAACTACTATCCTTCTGACCCTATGTAGCCAGGTCCCATCTACTATCCTTCTGACCCTATGTAGCCAGGTCCGATCTACTATCCTTCTGACCCTATGTAGCCAGGTCCCATCTACTATCCTTCTGACCCTATGTAGCCATGTCCATCTACTATCCTTCTGACCCTATGTAACCAGGTCCCATCTACTATCCTTCTGACCCTATGTAGCCAGGTCCCATCTACTATCCTTCTGACCCTATGCAGCCAGGTCCATCTACTATCCTTCTGACCCTATGCAGCCAGGTCCCATCTACTATCCTTCTGACCCTATGTAGCCAGGTCCATCTACTATCCTTCTGACCCTATGTAGCCAGGTCCCATCTACTATCCTTCTGACCCTATGTAACCAGGTCCCATCTACTATCCTTCTGACCCTATGTAGCCAGGTCCCATCTACTATCCTTCTGACCCTATGTAGCCAGGTCCATCTACTATCCTTCTGACCCTATGTAGCCAGGTCCCATCTACTATCCTTCTGACCCTATGTAGTCAGGTCCCATCTACTAACCTTCTGACCCAGGTCCCATCTACTATCCTTCTGACCCTATGTAGCCAGGTCCCATCTACTATCCTTCTGACCCTATGTAGCCAGGTCCATCTACTATCATTCTGACCCTATGTAGCCAGGTCCCATCTACTATCCTTCTGACCCTATGTAGCCAGGTCATCAACTACTATCCTTCTGACCCTATGTAGCCAGGTCCCATCTACTATCCTTCTGACCCTATGTAGCCAGGTCATCAACTACTATCCATCTGACCCTATGTAGCCAGGTCCCATCTACTATCCTTCTGACCCTATGTAGCCAGGTCCCATCTACTATCCTTCTGACCCTATGTAGCCAGGTCCCATCTACTATCCTTCTGACCCTATGTAGCCAGGTCCCATCTACTATCCTTCTGATCCTATGTAGCCAGGTCCCATCTACTATCCTTCTGACCCTATGTAGCCAGGTCCCATCTACTATCCTTCTGACCCTATGTAGCCAGGTCCCATCTACTATCCTTCTGACCCTATGTAGCCAGGTCCCATCTACTATCCTTCTGACACTATGTAGCCAGGTCCCATCTACTATCCTTCTGACCCTATGTAGCCAGGTCCCATCTACTATCCTTCTGACCCTATGTAGCCAGGTCCATCTACTATCCTTCTGACCCTATGTAGCCAGGTCCCATCTACTATCCTTCTGACCCTATGCAGCCAGGTCCATCTACTATCCTTCTGACCCTATGCAGCCAGGTCCCATCTACTATCCTTCTGACCCTATGTAGCCAGGTCCATCTACTATCCTTCTGACCCTATGTAGCCAGGTCCCATCTACTATCCTTCTGACCCTATGTAACCAGGTCCCATCTACTATCCTTCTCACCCTATGTAGCCAGGTCCCATCTACTATCCTTCTGACCCTATGTAGCCAGGTCCCATCTACTATCCTTCTGACCCTATGTAGTCAGGTCCCATCTACTATCCTTCTGACCCAGGTCCCATCTACTATCCTTCTGACCCTATGTAGCCAGGTCCCATCTACTATCCTTCTGACCCTATGTAGCTAGGTCCATCTACTATCATTCTGACCCTATGTAGCCAGGTCCCATCTACTATCCTTCTAACCCTATGTAGCCAGGTCATCAACTACTATCCTTCTGACCCTATGTAGCCAGGTCCCATCTACTATCCTTCTAACCCTATGTAGCCAGGTCATCAACTACTATCCTTCTGACCCTATGTAGCCAGGTCCCATCTACTATCCTTCTGACCCTATGTAGCCAGGTCATCAACTACTATCCTTCTGACCCTATGTAGCCAGGTCCCATCTACTATCCTTCTGACCCTATGTAGCCAGGTCCCATCTACTATCCTTCTGACCCTATGTAGCCAGGTCCCATCTACTATCCTTCTGACCCTATGTAGCCAGGTCCCATCTACTATCCTTCTGATCCTATGTAGCCAGGTCCCATCTACTATCCTTCTGACCCTATGTAGCCAGGTCCCATCTACTATCCTTCTGACCCTATGTAGCCAGGTCCCATCTACTATCCTTCTGACCCTATGTAGCCAGGTCCCATCTACTATCCTTCTGACCCTATGTAGCCAGGTCCGATCTACTATCCTTCTGACTCTATGTAGCCATGTCCATCTACTATCCTTCTGACCCTATGTAACCAGGTCCCATCTACTATCCTTCTGACCCTATGTAGCCAGGTCCCATCTACTATCCTTCTGACCCTATGCAGCCAGGTCCATCTACTATCCGTCTGACCCTATGCAGCCAGGTCCCATCTACTATCCTTCTGACCCTATGTAGCCAGGTCCATCTACTATCCTTCTGACCCTATGTAGCCAGGTCCCATCTACTATCCTTCTGACCCTATGTAACCAGGTCCCATCTACTATCCTTCTGACCCTATGTAGCCAGGTCCCATCTACTATCCTTCTGACCCTATGTAGCCAGGTCCATCTACTATCCTTCTGACCCTATGTAGCCAGGTCCCATCTACTATCCTTCTGACCCTATGTAGTCAGGTCCCATCTACTATCCTTCTGACCCAGGTCCCATCTACTATCCTTCTGACCCTATGTAGCCAGGTCCCATCTACTATCCTTCTGACCCTATGTAGCCAGGTCCATCTACTATCATTCTGACCCTATGTAGCCAGGTCCCATCTACTATCCTTCTGACCCTATGTAGCCAGGTCATCAACTACTATCCTTCTGACCCTATGTAGCCAGGTCCCATCTACTATCCTTCTGACCCTATGTAGCCAGGTCATCAACTACTATCCTTCTGACCCTATGTAGCCAGGTCCCATCTACTATCCTTCTGACCCTATGTAGCCAGGTCCCATCTACTATCCTTCTGACCCTATGTAGCCAGGTCCATCTACTATCATTCTGACCCTATGTAGCCAGGTCCCATCTACTATCCTTCTGACCCTATGTAGCCAGGTCCATCTACTATCATTCTGACCCTATGTAGCCAGGTCCCATCTACTATCCTTCTGACCCTATGTAGCCAGGTCATCAACTACTATCCTTCTGACCCTATGTAGCCAGGTCCCATCTACTATCCTTCTGACCCTATGTAGCCAGGTCATCAACTACTATCCTTCTGACCCTATGTAGCCAGGTCCCATCTACTATCCTTCTGACCCTATGTAGCCAGGTCCCATCTACTATCCTTCTGACCCTATGTAGCCAGGTCCCATCTACTATCCTTCTGACCCTATGTAGCCAGGTCCCATCTACTATCCTTCTGATCCTATGTAGCCAGGTCCCATCTACTATCCTTCTGACCCTATGTAGCCAGGTCCCATCTACTATCCTTCTGACCCTATGTAGCCAGGTCCCATCTACTATCCTTCTGACCCTATGTAGCCAGGTCCCATCTACTATCCTTCTGACACTATGTAGCCAGGTCCCATCTACTATCCTTCTGACCCTATGTAGCCAGGTCCCATCTACTATCCTTCTGACCCTATGTAGCCAGGTCCATCTACTATCCTTCTGACCCTATGTAGCCAGGTCCCATCTACTATCCTTCTGACCCTATGCAGCCAGGTCCATCTACTATCCTTCTGACCCTATGCAGCCAGGTCCCATCTACTATCCTTCTGACCCTATGTAGCCAGGTCCATCTACTATCCTTCTGACCCTATGTAGCCAGGTCCCATCTACTATCCTTCTGACCCTATGTAACCAGGTCCCATCTACTATCCTTCTGACCCTATGTAGCCAGGTCCCATCTACTATCCTTCTGACCCTATGTAGCCAGGTCCATCTACTATCCTTCTGACCCTATGTAGTCAGGTCCCATCTACTATCCTTCTGACCCAGGTCCCATCTACTATCATTCTGACCCTATGTAGCCAGGTCCCATCTACTATCCTTCTGACCCTATGTAGCTAGGTCCATCTACTATCATTCTGACCCTATGTAGCCAGGTCCCATCTACTATCCTTCTAACCCTATGTAGCCAGGTCATCAACTACTATCCTTCTGACCCTATGTAGCCAGGTCCCATCTACTATCCTTCTGACCCTATGTAGCCAGGTCATCAACTACTATCCTTCTGACCCTATGTAGCCAGGTCCCATCTACTATCCTTCTGACCCTATGTAGCCAGGTCCCATCTACTATCCTTCTGACCCTATGTAGCCAGGTCCCATCTACTATCCTTCTGACCCTATGTAGCCAGGTCCCATCTACTATCCTTCTGACCCTATGTAGCCAGGTCCCATCTACTATCCTTCTGACCCTATGTAGCCAGGTCCATCTACTATCCTTCTGACCCTATGTAGCCAGGTCCCATCTACTATCCTTCTGACCCTATGTAGCCAGGTCCCATCTACTATCCTTCTGACCCTATGTAGCCAGGTCCCATCTACTATCCTTCTGACACTATGTAGCCAGGTCCCATCTACTATCCTTCTGACCCTATGTAGCCAGGTCCCATCTACTATCCTTCTGACCCTATGTAGCCAGGTCCGATCTACTATCCTTCTGACCCTATGTAGCCATGTCCATCTACTATCCTTCTGACCCTATATAGCCAGGTCCCATCTACTATCCTTCTGACCCTATGTAGCCAGGTCCCATCTACTATCCTTCTGACCCTATGTAGCCAGGTCCCATCTACTATCCTTCTGACCCTATGTAGCCAGGTCCATCTACTATCCTTCTGACCCTATGTAGCCAGGTCCCATCTACTATCCTTCTGACCCTATGTAGCCAGGTCCCATCTACTATCCTTCTGACCCTATGCAGCCAGGTCCCATCTACTATCCTTCTGACCCAATGTAGCCAGGTCCCATCTACTATCCTTCTGACCCTATGCAGCCAGGTCCCATCTACTATCCTTCTGATCCTATGTAGCCAGGTCCCATCTACTATCCTTCTGACCCTATGTAGCCAGGTCCCATCTACTATCCTTCTGACCCTATGTAGCCAGGTCCCATCTACTATCCTTCTGACCCTATGTAGCCAGGTCCCATCTACTATCCTTCTGACCCTATGTAGCCAGGTGTCATCTACTATCCTTCTGACACTATGTAGCCAGGTCCCATCTACTATCCTTCTGACCCTATGTAGCCAGGTCCCATCTACTATCCTTCTGACCCTATGTAGCCAGGTCCGATCTACTATCCTTCTGACCCTATGTAGCCAGGTCCCATCTACTATCCTTCTGACCCTATGCAGCCAGGTCCATCTACTATCCTTCTGACCCTATGCAGCCAGGTCCCATCTACTATCCTTCTGACCCTATGTAGCCAGGTCCATCTACTATCCTTCTGACCCTATGTAGCCAGGTCCCATCCACTATCCTTCTGACCCTATGTAACCAGGTCCCATCTACTATCCTTCTGACCCTATGTAGCCAGGTCCCATCTACTATCCTTCTGACCCTATGTAGCCAGGTCCATCTACTATCCTTCTGACCCTATGTAGCCAGGTCCCATCTACTATCCTTCTGACCCTATGTAGTCAGGTCCCATCTACTATCCTTCTGACCCAGGTCCCATCTACTATCCTTCTGACCCTATGTAGCCAGGTCCCATCTACTATCCTTCTGACCCTATGTAGCCAGGTCCATCTACTATCATTCTGACCCTATGTAGCCAGGTCCCATCTACTATCCTTCTGACCCTATGTAGCCAGGTCATCAACTACTATCCTTCTGACCCTATGTAGCCAGGTCCCATCTACTATCCTTCTGACCCTATGTAGCCAGGTCATCAACTACTATCCTTCTGACCCTATGTAGCCAGGTCCCATCTACTATCCTTCTGACCCTATGTAGCCAGGTCCCATCTACTATCCTTCTGACCCTATGTAGCCAGGTCCCATCTACTATCCTTCTGACCCTATGTAGCCAGGTCCCATCTACTATCCTTCTGATCCTATGTAGCCAGGTCCCATCTACTATCCTTCTGACCCTATGTAGCCAGGTCCCATCTACTATCCTTCTGACCCTATGTAGCCAGGTCCCATCTACTATCCTTCTGACCCTATGTAGCCAGGTCCCATCTACTATCCTTCTGACACTATGTAGCCAGGTCCCATCTACTATCCTTCTGACCCTATGTAGCCAGGTCCCATCTACTATCCTTCTGACCCTATGTAGCCAGGTCCCATCTACTATCCTTCTGACCCTATGCAGCCAGGTCCATCTACTATCCTTCTGACCCTATGCAGCCAGGTCCCATCTACTATCCTTCTGACCCTATGTAGCCAGGTCCATCTACTATCCTTCTGACCCTATGTAGCCAGGTCCCATCTACTATCCTTCTGACCCTATGTAACCAGGTCCCATCTACTATCCTTCTGACCCTATGTAGCCAGGTCCCATCTACTATCCTTCTGACCCTATGTAGCCAGGTCCATCTACTATCCTTCTGACCCTATGTAGCCAGGTCCCATCTACTATCCTTCTGACCCTATGTAGTCAGGTCCCATCTACTATCCTTCTGACCCAGGTCCCATCTACTATCCTTCTGACCCTATGTAGCCAGGTCCCATCTACTATCCTTCTGACCCTATGTAGCTAGGTCCATCTACTATCATTCTGACCCTATGTAGCCAGGTCCCATCTACTATCCTTCTGACCCTATGTAGCAAGGTCATCAACTACTATCCTTCTGACCCTATGTAGCCAGGTCCCATCTACTATCCTTCTGACCCTATGTAGCCAGGTCACCAACTACTATCCTTCTGACCCTATGTAGCCAGGTCCCATCTACTATCCTTCTGACCCTATGTAGCCATGTCCATCTACTATCCTTCTGACCCTATGTAACCAGGTCCCATCTACTATCCTTCTGACCCTATGTAGCCAGGTCCCATCTACTATCCTTCTGACCCTATGCAGCCAGGTCCATCTACTATCCTTCTGACCCTATGCAGCCAGGTCCCATCTACTATCCTTCTGACCCTATGTAGCCAGGTCCATCTACTATCCTTCTGACCCTATGTAGCCAGGTCCCATCTACTATCCTTCTGACCCTATGTAACCAGGTCCCATCTACTATCCTTCTGACCCTATGTAACCAGGTCCCATCTACTATCCTTCTGACCCTATGTAGCCAGGTCCCATCTACTATCCTTCTGACCCTATGTAGCCAGGTCCATCTACTATCCTTCTGACCCTATGTAGCCAGGTCCCATCTACTATCCTTCTGACCCTATGTAGTCAGGTCCCATCTACTATCCTTCTGACCCAGGTCCCATCTACTATCCTTCTGACCCTATGTAGCCAGGTCCCATCTACTATCCTTCTGACCCTATGTAGCCAGGTCCATCTACTATCATTCTGACCCTATGTAGCCAGGTCCCATCTACTATCCTTCTGACCCTATGTAGCCAGGTCATCAACTACTATCCTTCTGACCCTATGTAGCCAGGTCCCATCTACTATCCTTCTGACCCTATGTAGCCAGGTCATCAACTACTATCCTTCTGACCCTATGTAGCCAGGTCCCATCTACTATCCTTCTGACCCTATGTAGCCAGGTCCCATCTACTATCCTTCTGACCCTATGTAGCCAGGTCCCATCTACTATCCTTCTGACCCTATGTAACCAGGTCCCATCTACTATCCTTCTGACCCTATGTAGCCAGGTCCCATCTACTATCCTTCTGACCCTATGTAGCCAGGTCATCAACTACTATCCTTCTGACCCTATGTAGCCAGGTCCCATCTACTATCCTTCTGACCCTATGTAGCCAGGTCCCATCTACTATCCTTCTGACCCTATGTAGCCAGGTCATCAACTACTATCCTTCTGACCCTATGTAGTCAGGTCCCATCTACTAACCTTCTGACCCAGGTCCCATCTACTATCCTTCTGACCCTATGTAGCCAGGTCCCATCTACTATCCTTCTGACCCTATGTAGCCAGGTCCATCTACTATCATTCTGACCCTATGTAGCCAGGTCCCATCTACTATCCTTCTGACCCTATGTAGCCAGGTCATCAACTACTATCCTTCTGACCCTATGTAGCCAGGTCCCATCTACTATCCTTCTGACCCTATGTAGCCAGGTCATCAACTACTATCCTTCTGACCCTATGTAGCCAGGTCCCATCTACTATCCTTCTGACCCTATGTAGCCAGGTCCCATCTACTATCCTTCTGACCCTATGTAGCCAGGTCCGATCTACTATCCTTCTGACCCTATGTAGCCAGGTCCCATCTACTATCCTTCTGAACCTATGTAGCCATGTCCATCTACTATCCTTCTGACCCTATGTAACCAGGTCCCATCTACTATCCTTCTGACCCTATGTAGCCAGGTCCCATCTACTATCCTTCTGACCCTATGCAGCCAGGTCCATCTACTATCCTTCTGACCCTATGCAGCCAGGTCCCATCTACTATCCTTCTGACCCTATGTAGCCAGGTCCATCTACTATCCTTCTGACCCTATGTAGCCAGGTCCCATCTACTATCCTTCTGACCCTATGTAGCCAGGTCCCATCTACTATCCTTCTGACCCTATGTAGCCAGGTCCCATCTACTATCCTTCTGACCCTATGTAGCCAGGTCCATCTACTATCCTTCTGACCCTATGTAGCCAGGTCCCATCTACTATCCTTCTGACCCTATGTAGTCAGGTCCCATCTACTATCCTTCTGACCCAGGTCCCATCTACTATCCTTCTGACCCTATGTAGCCAGGTCCCATCTACTATCCTTCTGACCCTATGTAGCCAGGTCCATCTACTATCATTCTGACCCTATGTAGCCAGGTCCCATCTACTATCCTTCTGACCCTATGTAGCCAGGTCATCAACTACTATCCTTCTGACCCTATGTAGCCAGGTCCCATCTACTATCCTTCTGACCCTATGTAGCCAGGTCATCAACTACTATCCTTCTGACCCTATGTAGCCAGGTCCCATCTACTATCCTTCTGACCCTATGTAGCCAGGTCCCATCTACTATCCTTCTGACCCTATGTAGCCAGGTCCCATCTACTATCCTTCTGACCCTATGTAACCAGGTCCCATCTACTATCCTTCTGACCCTATGTAGCCAGGTCCCATCTACTATCCTTCTGACCCTATGTAGCCAGGTCCCATCTACTATCCTTCTGACCCTATGTAGTCAGGTCCCATCTACTATCCTTCTGACCCAGGTCCCATCTACTATCCTTCTGACCCTATGTAGCCAGGTCCCATCTACTATCCTTCTGACCCTATGTAGCTAGGTCCATCTACTATCATTCTGACCCTATGTAGCCAGGTCCCATCTACTATCCTTCTGACCCTATGTAGCCAGGTCATCAACTACTATCCTTCTGACCCTATGTAGCCAGGTCCCATCTACTATCCTTCTGACCCTATGTAGCCAGGTCATCAACTACTATCCTTCTGACCCTATGTAGCCAGGTCCCATCTACTATCCTTCTGACCCTATGTAGCCAGGTCCGATCTACTATCCTTCTGACCCTATGTAGCCAGGTCCCATCTACTATCCTTCTGACCCTATGTAGCCATGTCCATCTACTATCCTTCTGACCCTATGTAACCAGGTCCCATCTACTATCCTTCTGACCCTATGTAGCCAGGTCCCATCTACTATCCTTCTGACCCTATGCAGCCAGGTCCATCTACTATCCTTCTGACCCTATGCAGCCAGGTCCCATCTACTATCCTTCTGACCCTATGTAGCCAGGTCCATCTACTATCCTTCTGACCCTATGTAGCCAGGTCCCATCTACTATCCTTCTGACCCTATGTAACCAGGTCCCATCTACTATCCTTCTGACCCTATGTAGCCAGGTCCCATCTACTATCCTTCTGACCCTATGTAGCCAGGTCCATCTACTATCCTTCTGACCCTATGTAGCCAGGTCCCATCTACTATCCTTCTGACCCTATGTAGTCAGGTCCCATCTACTAACCTTCTGACCCAGGTCCCATCTACTATCCTTCTGACCCTATGTAGCCAGGTCCCATCTACTATCCTTCTGACCCTATGTAGCCAGGTCCATCTACTATCATTCTGACCCTATGTAGCCAGGTCCCATCTACTATCCTTCTGACCCTATGTAGCCAGGTCATCAACTACTATCCTTCTGACCCTATGTAGCCAGGTCCCATCTACTATCCTTCTGACCCTATGTAGCCAGGTCATCAACTACTATCCTTCTGACCCTATGTAGCCAGGTCCCATCTACTATCCTTCTGACCCTATGTAGCCAGGTCCCATCTACTATCCTTCTGACCCTATGTAGCCAGGTCCCATCTACTATCCTTCTGACCCTATGTAGCCAGGTCCCATCTACTATCCTTCTGATCCTATGTAGCCAGGTCCCATCTACTATCCTTCTGACCCTATGTAGCCAGGTCCCATCTACTATCCTTCTGACCCTATGTAGCCAGGTCCCATCTACTATCCTTCTGACCCTATGTAGCCAGGTCCCATCTACTATCCTTCTGACACTATGTAGCCAGGTCCCATCTACTATCCTTCTGACCCTATGTAGCCAGGTCCCATCTACTATCCTTCTGACCCTATGTAGCCAGGTCCATCTACTATCCTTCTGACCCTATGTAGCCAGGTCCCATCTACTATCCTTCTGACCCTATGCAGCCAGGTCCATCTACTATCCTTCTGACCCTATGCAGCCAGGTCCCATCTACTATCCTTCTGACCCTATGTAGCCAGGTCCATCTACTATCCTTCTGACCCTATGTAGCCAGGTCCCATCTACTATCCTTCTGACCCTATGTAACCAGGTCCCATCTACTATCCTTCTGACCCTATGTAGCCAGGTCCCATCTACTATCCTTCTGACCCTATGTAGCCAGGTCCATCTACTATCCTTCTGACCCTATGTAGCCAGGTCCCATCTACTATCCTTCTGACCCTATGTAGTCAGGTCCCATCTACTATCCTTCTGACCCAGGTCCCATCTACTATCCTTCTGACCCTATGTAGCCAGGTCCCATCTACTATCCTTCTGACCCTATGTAGCTAGGTCCATCTACTATCATTCTGACCCTATGTAGCCAGGTCCCATCTACTATCCTTCTAACCCTATGTAGCCAGGTCATCAACTACTATCCTTCTGACCCTATGTAGCCAGGTCCCATCTACTATCCTTCTGACCCTATGTAGCCAGGTCATCAACTACTATCCTTCTGACCCTATGTAGCCAGGTCCCATCTACTATCCTTCTGACCCTATGTAGCCAGGTCCCATCTACTATCCTTCTGACCCTATGTAGCCAGGTCCCATCTACTATCCTTCTGACCCTATGTAGCCAGGTCCCATCTACTATCCTTCTGATCCTATGTAGCCAGGTCCCATCTACTATCCTTCTGACCCTATGTAGCCAGGTCCCATCTACTATCCTTCTGACCCTATGTAGCCAGGTCCCATCTACTATCCTTCTGACCCTATGTAGCCAGGTCCCATCTACTATCCTTCTGACCCTATGTAGCCAGGTCCCATCTACTATCCTTCTGACCCTATGTAGCCAGGTCCCATCTACTATCCTTCTGACCCTATGTAGCCAGGTCCCATCTACTATCCTTCTGACCCTATGTAGCCATGTCCATCTACTATCCTTCTGACCCTATGTAACCAGGTCCCATCTACTATCCTTCTGACCCTATGTAGCCAGGTCCCATCTACTATCCTTCTGACCCTATGCAGCCAGGTCCATCTACTATCCTTCTGACCCTATGCAGCCAGGTCCCATCTACTATCCTTCTGACCCTATGTAGCCAGGTCCATCTACTATCCTTCTGACCCTATGTAGCCAGGTCCCATCTACTATCCTTCTGACCCTATGTAACCAGGTCCCATCTACTATCCTTCTGACCCTATGTAGCCAGGTCCCATCTACTATCCTTCTGACCCTATGTAGCCAGGTCCATCTACTATCCTTCTGACCCTATGTAGCCAGGTCCCATCTACTATCCTTCTGACCCTATGTAGTCAGGTCCCATCTACTATCCTTCTGACCCAGGTCCCATCTACTATCCTTCTGACCCTATGTAGCCAGGTCCCATCTACTATCCTTCTGACCCTATGTAGCCAGGTCCATCTACTATCATTCTGACCCTATGTAGCCAGGTCCCATCTACTATCCTTCTGACCCTATGTAGCCAGGTCATCAACTACTATCCTTCTGACCCTATGTAGCCAGGTCCCATCTACTATCCTTCTGACCCTATGTAGCCAGGTCATCAACTACTATCCTTCTGACCCTATGTAGCCAGGTCCCATCTACTATCCTTCTGACCCTATGTAGCCAGGTCCCATCTACTATCCTTCTGACCCTATGTAGCCAGGTCCCATCTACTATCCTTCTGACCCTATGTAGCCAGGTCCCATCTACTATCCTTCTGATCCTATGTAGCCAGGTCCCATCTACTATCCTTCTGACCCTATGTAGCCAGGTCCCATCTACTATCCTTCTGACCCTATGTAGCCAGGTCCCATCTACTATCCTTCTGACCCTATGTAGCCAGGTCCCATCTACTATCCTTCTGACACTATGTAGCCAGGTCCCATCTACTATCCTTCTGACCCTATGTAGCCAGGTCCCATCTACTATCCTTCTGACCCTATGTAGCCAGGTCCGATCTACTATCCTTCTGACCCTATGTAGCCATGTCCATCTACTATCCTTCTGACCCTATATAGCCAGGTCCCATCTACTATCCTTCTGACCCTATGTAGCCAGGTCCCATCTACTATCCTTCTGACCCTATGTAGCCAGGTCCCATCTACTATCCTTCTGACCCTATGTAGCTAGGTCCATCTACTATCATTCTGACCCTATGTAGCCAGGTCCCATCTACTATCCTTCTGACCCTATGTAGCCAGGTCATCAACTACTATCCTTCTGACCCTATGTAGCCAGGTCCCATCTACTATCCTTCTGACCCTATGTAGCCAGGTCATCAACTACTATCCTTCTGACCCTATGTAGCCAGGTCCCATCTACTATCCTTCTGACCCTATGTAGCCAGGTCCGATCTACTATCCTTCTGACCCTATGTAGCCAGGTCCCATCTACTATCCTTCTGACCCTATGTAGCCATGTCCATCTACTATCCTTCTGACCCTATGTAACCAGGTCCCATCTACTATCCTTCTGACCCTATGTAGCCAGGTCCCATCTACTATCCTTCTGACCCTATGTAGCTAGGTCCATCTACTATCATTCTGACCCTATGTAGCCAGGTCCCATCTACTATCCTTCTGACCCTATGTAGCCAGGTCATCAACTACTATCCTTCTGACCCTATGTAGCCAGGTCCCATCTACTATCCTTCTGACCCTATGTAGCCAGGTCATCAACTACTATCCTTCTGACCCTATGTAGCCAGGTCCCATCTACTATCCTTCTGACCCTATGTAGCCAGGTCCCATCTACTATCCTTCTGACCCTATGTAGCCAGGTCCGATCTACTATCCTTCTGACCCTATGTAGCCAGGTCCCATCTACTATCCTTCTGACCCTATGTAGCCATGTCCATCTACTATCCTTCTGACCCTATGTAACCAGGTCCCATCTACTATCCTTCTGACCCTATGTAGCCAGGTCCCATCTACTATCCTTCTGACCCTATGCAGCCAGGTCCATCTACTATCCTTCTGACCCTATGCAGCCAGGTCCCATCTACTATCCTTCTGACCCTATGTAGCCAGGTCCATCTACTATCCTTCTGACCCTATGTAGCCAGGTCCCATCTACTATCCTTCTGACCCTATGTAACCAGGTCCCATCTACTATCCTTCTGACCCTATGTAGCCAGGTCCCATCTACTATCCTTCTGACCCTATGTAGCCAGGTCCATCTACTATCCTTCTGACCCTATGTAGCCAGGTCCCATCTACTATCCTTCTGACCCTATGTAGTCAGGTCCCATCTACTAACCTTCTGACCCAGGTCCCATCTACTATCCTTCTGACCCTATGTAGCCAGGTCCCATCTACTATCCTTCTGACCCTATGTAGCCAGGTCCATCTACTATCATTCTGACCCTATGTAGCCAGGTCCCATCTACTATCCTTCTGACCCTATGTAGCCAGGTCATCAACTACTATCCTTCTGACCCTATGTAGCCAGGTCCCATCTACTATCCTTCTGACCCTATGTAGCCAGGTCATCAACTACTATCCTTCTGACCCTATGTAGCCAGGTCCCATCTACTATCCTTCTGACCCTATGTAGCCAGGTCCCATCTACTATCCTTCTGACCCTATGTAGCCAGGTCCCATCTACTATCCTTCTGACCCTATGTAGCCAGGTCCCATCTACTATCCTTCTGATCCTATGTAGCCAGGTCCCATCTACTATCCTTCTGACCCTATGTAGCCAGGTCCCATCTACTATCCTTCTGACCCTATGTAGCCAGGTCCCATCTACTATCCTTCTGACCCTATGTAGCCAGGTCCCATCTACTATCCTTCTGACACTATGTAGCCAGGTCCCATCTACTATCCTTCTGACCCTATGTAGCCAGGTCCCATCTACTATCCTTCTGACCCTATGTAGCCAGGTCCATCTACTATCCTTCTGACCCTATGTAGCCAGGTCCCATCTACTATCCTTCTGACCCTATGCAGCCAGGTCCATCTACTATCCTTCTGACCCTATGCAGCCAGGTCCCATCTACTATCCTTCTGACCCTATGTAGCCAGGTCCATCTACTATCCTTCTGACCCTATGTAGCCAGGTCCCATCTACTATCCTTCTGACCCTATGTAACCAGGTCCCATCTACTATCCTTCTGACCCTATGTAGCCAGGTCCCATCTACTATCCTTCTGACCCTATGTAGCCAGGTCCATCTACTATCCTTCTGACCCTATGTAGCCAGGTCCCATCTACTATCCTTCTGACCCTATGTAGTCAGGTCCCATCTACTATCCTTCTGACCCAGGTCCCATCTACTATCCTTCTGACCCTATGTAGCCAGGTCCCATCTACTATCCTTCTGACCCTATGTAGCTAGGTCCATCTACTATCATTCTGACCCTATGTAGCCAGGTCCCATCTACTATCCTTCTAACCCTATGTAGCCAGGTCATCAACTACTATCCTTCTGACCCTATGTAGCCAGGTCATCAACTACTATCCTTCTGACCCTATGTAGCCAGGTCCCATCTACTATCCTTCTGACCCTATGTAGCCAGGTCATCAACTACTATCCTTCTGACCCTATGTAGCCAGGTCCCATCTACTATCCTTCTGACCCTATGTAGCCAGGTCCCATCTACTATCCTTCTGACCCTATGTAGCCAGGTCCCATCTACTATCCTTCTGACCCTATGTAGCCAGGTCATCAACTACTATCCTTCTGACCCTATGGAGCCAGGTCCCATCTACTATCCTTCTGACCCTATGTAGCCAGGTCCCATCTACTATCCTTCTGACCCTATGTAGCCAGGTCCCATCTACTATCCTTCTGACCCTATGTAGCCAGGTCCCATCTACTATCCTTCTGACCCTATGTAGCCAGGTCCCATCTACTATCCTTCTGATCCTATGTAGCCAGGTCCCATCTACTATCCTTCTGACCCTATGTAGCCAGGTCCCATCTACTATCCTTCTGACCCTATGTAGCCAGGTCCCATCTACTATCCTTCTGACCCTATGTAGCCAGGTCCCATCTACTATCCTTCTGACCCTATGTAGCCAGGTCCCATCTACTATCCTTCTGACCCTATGTAGCCAGGTCCCATCTACTATCCTTCTGACCCTATGTAGCCAGGTCCGATCTACTATCCTTCTGACCCTATGTAGCCATGTCCATCTACTATCCTTCTGACCCTATGTAACCAGGTCCCATCTACTATCCTTCTGACCCTATGTAGCCAGGTCCCATCTACTATCCTTCTGACCCTATGCAGCCAGGTCCATCTACTATCCTTCTGACCCTATGCAGCCAGGTCCCATCTACTATCCTTCTGACCCTATGTAGCCAGGTCCATCTACTATCCTTCTGACCCTATGTAGCCAGGTCCCATCTACTATCCTTCTGACCCTATGTAACCAGGTCCCATCTACTATCCTTCTGACCCTATGTAGCCAGGTCCCATCTACTATCCTTATGTAGCCAGGTCCATCTACTATCCTTCTGACCCTATGTAGCCAGGTCCCATCTACTATCCTTCTGACCCTATGTAGTCAGGTCCCATCTACTATCCTTCTGACCCAGGTCCCATCTACTATCCTTCTGACCCTATGTAGCCAGGTCCCATCTACTATCCTTCTGACCCTATGTAGCCAGGTCCATCTACTATCATTCTGACCCTATGTAGCCAGGTCCCATCTACTATCCTTCTGACCCTATGTAGCCAGGTCATCAACTACTATCCTTCTGACCCTATGTAGCCAGGTCCCATCTACTATCCTTCTGACCCTATGTAGCCAGGTCATCAACTACTATCCTTCTGACCCTATGTAGCCAGGTCCCATCTACTATCCTTCTGACCCTATGTAGCCAGGTCCCATCTACTATCCTTCTGACCCTATGTAGCCAGGTCCCATCTACTATCCTTCTGACCCTATGTAGCCAGGTCCCATCTACTATCCTTCTGATCCTATGTAGCCAGGTCCCATCTACTATCCTTCTGACCCTATGTAGCCAGGTCCCATCTACTATCCTTCTGACCCTATGTAGCCAGGTCCCATCTACTATCCTTCTGACCCTATGTAGCCAGGTCCCATCTACTATCCTTCTGACACTATGTAGCCAGGTCCCATCTACTATCCTTCTGACCCTATGTAGCCAGGTCCCATCTACTATCCTTCTGACCCTATGTAGCCAGGTCCCATCTACTATCCTTCTGACCCTATGTAGCCATGTCCATCTACTATCCTTCTGACCCTATATAGCCAGGTCCCATCTACTATCCTTCTGACCCTATGTAGCCAGGTCCCATCTACTATCCTTCTGACCCTATGTAGCCAGGTCCCATCTACTATCCTTCTGACCCTATGTAGCCAGGTCCATCTACTATCCTTCTGACCCTATGTAGCCAGGTCCCATCTACTATCCTTCTGACCCTATGTAGCCAGGTCCCATCTACTATCCTTCTGACCCTATGCAGCCAGGTCCCATCTACTATCCTTCTGACCCAATGTAGCCAGGTCCCATCTACTATCCTTCTGACCCTATGCAGCCAGGTCCCATCTACTATCCTTCTGATCCTATGTAGCCAGGTCCCATCTACTATCCTTCTGACCCTATGTAGCCAGGTCCCATCTACTATCCTTCTGACCCTATGTAGCCAGGTCCCATCTACTATCCTTCTGACCCTATGTAGCCAGGTCCCATCTACTATCCTTCTGACCCTATGTAGCCAGGTGTCATCTACTATCCTTCTAATCCTATGTAGCCAGGTCCATCTACTATCCTTCTGACCCTATGTAGCCAGGTCTCATCTACTATCCTTCTGATCCTATGTAGCCAGGTCCATCTACTATCCTTCTGACCCTATGTAACCAGGTCCCATCTACTATCCTTCTGACCCTATGTAACCAGGTCCCATCTACTATCCTTCTGACCCTATACAGCCAGGTCACATCTACTATCCTTCTGACCCTATGCAGCCAGGTCCCATCTACTATCCTTCTGACACCATGTAGCCAGGTCCCATCTACTATCCTTCTGACCCTATGTAGCCAGGTCCCATCTACTATCCTTCTGACCCTATGTAGCCAGGTCCATCTACTATCCTTCTGACCCTATGTAGCCAGGTCCCATCTACTATCCTTCTGACCCTATGTAGCCAGGTCCCATCTACTATCCTTCTGACCCTATGCAGCCAGGTCCCATCTACTATCCTTCTGACCCAATGTAGCCAGGTCCCATCTACTATCCTTCTGACCCTATGCAGCCAGGTCCCATCTACTATCCTTCTGACCCTATGTAGCCAGGTCCCATCTACTATCCTTCTGACCCTATGTAGCCAGGTCCCATCTACTATCCTTCTGACCCTATGTAGCCAGGTCCCATCTACTATCCTTCTGACCCTATGTAGCCAGGTGTCATCTACTATCCTTCTGATCCTATGTAGCCAGGTCCATCTACTATCCTTCTGACCCTATGTAGCCAGGTCTCATCTACTATCCTTCTGATCCTATGTAGCCAGGTCCATCTACTATCCTTCTGACCATATGTAACCAGGTCCCATCTACTATCCTTCTGACCCTATGTAACCAGGTCCCATCTACTATCCTTCTGACCCTATACAGCCAGGTCACATCTACTATCCTTCTGACCCTATGCAGCCAGGTCCCATCTACTATCCTTCTGACCCTATGTAGCCAGGTCCCATCTACTATCCTTCTGACCCTATGTAGCCAGGTCCCATCTACTATCCTTCTGACCCTATGTAGCCAGGTCCCATCTACTATCCTTCTGACCCTATGTAGCCAGGTCCCATCTACTATCCTTCTGACCCTATGTAGCCAGGTCATCAACTACTATCCTTCTGACCCTATGGAGCCAGGTCCCATCTACTATCCTTCTGACCCTATGTAGCCAGGTCCCATCTACTATCCTTCTGACCCTATGTAGCCAGGTCCCATCTACTATCCTTCTGACCCTATGTAGCCAGGTCCCATCTACTATCCTTCTGATCCTATGTAGCCAGGTCTCATCTACTATCCTTCTGATCCTATGTAGCCAGGTCCATCTACTATCCTTCTGACCATATGTAACCAGGTCCCATCTACTATCCTTCTGACCCTATGTAACCAGGTCCCATCTACTATCCTTCTGACCCTATACAGCCAGGTCACATCTACTATCCTTCTGACCCTATGCAGCCAGGTCCCATCTACTATCCTTCTGACCCTATGTAGCCAGGTCCCATCTACTATCCTTCTGACCCTATGTAGCCAGGTCCCATCTACTATCCTTCTGACCCTATGTAGCCAGGTCCCATCTACTATCCTTCTGACCCTATGTAGCCAGGTCCCATCTACTATCCTTCTGACCCTATGTAGCCAGGTCATCAACTATCCTTCTGACACTATGCAGCCAGGTCATCAACTATCCTTCTGACCCTATGTAGCCAGGTCATCAACTATCCTTCTGACCCTATGCAGCCAGGTCATCAACTATCCTTCTGACCCTATGCAGCCAGGTCATCAACTATCCTTCTGACACTATGCAGCCAGGTCATCAACTATCCTTCTGACCCTATGTAGCCAGGTCATCAACTATCCTTCTGACACTATGCAGCCAGGTCATCAACTATCCTTCTGACCCTATGTAGCCAGGTCATCAACTACTATCCTTCTGACACTATGCAGCCAGATCATCAACTATCCTTCTGACACTATGCAGCCAGGTCATCAACTATCCTTCTGACACTATGTAGCCACGTCATCAACTATCCTTCTGAACCTATGTAGCCAGGTCATCAACTATCCTTCTGACACTATGCAGCCAGGTCCCATCTACTATCCTTCTGACACTATGTAGCCAGGTCATCAACTATCCTTCTGACACTATGTAGCCAGGTCATCAACTATCCTTCTGACCCTATGTAGTCAGGTCATCAACTATCCTTCTGACACTATGCAGCCAGGTCCCATCTACTATCCTTCTGACCCTATGTAGCCAGGTCATCAACTATCCTTCTGACCCTATGTAGCCAGGTCATCAACTATCCTTCTGACACTATGCAGCCAGGTCCCATCTACTATCCTTCTGCCCCTATGTAGCCAGGTCCCATCATCTACTATCCTTCTGACCCTATGTAGCCAGGTCATCAACTATCCTTCTGACCCTATGTAGCCAGGTCATCAACTATCCTTCTGACACTATGCAGCCAGGTCCCATCTACTATCCTTCTGACCCTATGCAGCCAGGTCATCAACTATCCTTCTGACCCTATGTAGCCAGGTCATCAACTATCCTTCTGACACTATGTAGCCAGGTCCCATCTACTATCCTTCTGACCCTATGTAGCCAGGTCATCAACTATCCTTCTGACACTATGCAGCCAGGTCCCATCTACTATCCTTCTGACCCTATGCAGCCAGGTCATCAACTACTATCCTTCTGACCCTATGTAGCCAGGTCATCAACTATCCTTCTGACACTATGTAGCCAGGTCATCAACTATCCTTCTGACCCTATGCAGCCAGGTCATCAACTATCCTTCTGACCCTATGCAGCCAGGTCCCATCAACTACTATCCTTCTGACACTATGTAGCCAGGTCCCATCTACTATCCTTCTGACCCTATGTAGCCAGGTCATCAACTACTATCCTTCTGACCCTATGTAGCCAGGTCCCATCTACTATCCTTCTGACCCTATGTAGCCAGGTCATCAACTACTATCCTTCTGACCCTATGTAGCCAGGTCCCATCTACTATCCTTCTGACCCTATGTAGCCAGGTCCGATCTACTATCCTTCTGACCCTATGTAGCCAGGTCCCATCTACTATCCTTCTGACCCTATGTAGCCATGTCCATCTACTATCCTTCTGACCCTATGTAACCAGGTCCCATCTACTATCCTTCTGACCCTATGTAGCCAGGTCCCATCTACTATCCTTCTGACCCTATGTAGCTAGGTCCATCTACTATCATTCTGACCCTATGTAGCCAGGTCCCATCTACTATCCTTCTGACCCTATGTAGCCAGGTCATCAACTACTATCCTTCTGACCCTATGTAGCCAGGTCCCATCTACTATCCTTCTGACCCTATGTAGCCAGGTCATCAACTACTATCCTTCTGACCCTATGTAGCCAGGTCCCATCTACTATCCTTCTGACCCTATGTAGCCAGGTCCCATCTACTATCCTTCTGACCCTATGTAGCCAGGTCCGATCTACTATCCTTCTGACCCTATGTAGCCAGGTCCCATCTACTATCCTTCTGACCCTATGTAGCCATGTCCATCTACTATCCTTCTGACCCTATGTAACCAGGTCCCATCTACTATCCTTCTGACCCTATGTAGCCAGGTCCCATCTACTATCCTTCTGACCCTATGCAGCCAGGTCCATCTACTATCCTTCTGACCCTATGCAGCCAGGTCCCATCTACTATCCTTCTGACCCTATGTAGCCAGGTCCATCTACTATCCTTCTGACCCTATGTAGCCAGGTCCCATCTACTATCCTTCTGACCCTATGTAACCAGGTCCCATCTACTATCCTTCTGACCCTATGTAGCCAGGTCCCATCTACTATCCTTCTGACCCTATGTAGCCAGGTCCATCTACTATCCTTCTGACCCTATGTAGCCAGGTCCCATCTACTATCCTTCTGACCCTATGTAGTCAGGTCCCATCTACTAACCTTCTGACCCAGGTCCCATCTACTATCCTTCTGACCCTATGTAGCCAGGTCCCATCTACTATCCTTCTGACCCTATGTAGCCAGGTCCATCTACTATCATTCTGACCCTATGTAGCCAGGTCCCATCTACTATCCTTCTGACCCTATGTAGCCAGGTCATCAACTACTATCCTTCTGACCCTATGTAGCCAGGTCCCATCTACTATCCTTCTGACCCTATGTAGCCAGGTCATCAACTACTATCCTTCTGACCCTATGTAGCCAGGTCCCATCTACTATCCTTCTGACCCTATGTAGCCAGGTCCCATCTACTATCCTTCTGACCCTATGTAGCCAGGTCCCATCTACTATCCTTCTGACCCTATGTAGCCAGGTCCCATCTACTATCCTTCTGATCCTATGTAGCCAGGTCCCATCTACTATCCTTCTGACCCTATGTAGCCAGGTCCCATCTACTATCCTTCTGACCCTATGTAGCCAGGTCCCATCTACTATCCTTCTGACCCTATGTAGCCAGGTCCCATCTACTATCCTTCTGACACTATGTAGCCAGGTCCCATCTACTATCCTTCTGACCCTATGTAGCCAGGTCCCATCTACTATCCTTCTGACCCTATGTAGCCAGGTCCATCTACTATCCTTCTGACCCTATGTAGCCAGGTCCCATCTACTATCCTTCTGACCCTATGCAGCCAGGTCCATCTACTATCCTTCTGACCCTATGCAGCCAGGTCCCATCTACTATCCTTCTGACCCTATGTAGCCAGGTCCATCTACTATCCTTCTGACCCTATGTAGCCAGGTCCCATCTACTATCCTTCTGACCCTATGTAACCAGGTCCCATCTACTATCCTTCTGACCCTATGTAGCCAGGTCCCATCTACTATCCTTCTGACCCTATGTAGCCAGGTCCATCTACTATCCTTCTGACCCTATGTAGCCAGGTCCCATCTACTATCCTTCTGACCCTATGTAGTCAGGTCCCATCTACTATCCTTCTGACCCAGGTCCCATCTACTATCCTTCTGACCCTATGTAGCCAGGTCCCATCTACTATCCTTCTGACCCTATGTAGCTAGGTCCATCTACTATCATTCTGACCCTATGTAGCCAGGTCCCATCTACTATCCTTCTAACCCTATGTAGCCAGGTCATCAACTACTATCCTTCTGACCCTATGTAGCCAGGTCATCAACTACTATCCTTCTGACCCTATGTAGCCAGGTCCCATCTACTATCCTTCTGACCCTATGTAGCCAGGTCATCAACTACTATCCTTCTGACCCTATGTAGCCAGGTCCCATCTACTATCCTTCTGACCCTATGTAGCCAGGTCCCATCTACTATCCTTCTGACCCTATGTAGCCAGGTCCCATCTACTATCCTTCTGACCCTATGTAGCCAGGTCATCAACTACTATCCTTCTGACCCTATGGAGCCAGGTCCCATCTACTATCCTTCTGACCCTATGTAGCCAGGTCCCATCTACTATCCTTCTGACCCTATGTAGCCAGGTCCCATCTACTATCCTTCTGACCCTATGTAGCCAGGTCCCATCTACTATCCTTCTGACCCTATGTAGCCAGGTCCCATCTACTATCCTTCTGATCCTATGTAGCCAGGTCCCATCTACTATCCTTCTGACCCTATGTAGCCAGGTCCCATCTACTATCCTTCTGACCCTATGTAGCCAGGTCCCATCTACTATCCTTCTGACCCTATGTAGCCAGGTCCCATCTACTATCCTTCTGACCCTATGTAGCCAGGTCCCATCTACTATCCTTCTGACCCTATGTAGCCAGGTCCCATCTACTATCCTTCTGACCCTATGTAGCCAGGTCCGATCTACTATCCTTCTGACCCTATGTAGCCATGTCCATCTACTATCCTTCTGACCCTATGTAACCAGGTCCCATCTACTATCCTTCTGACCCTATGTAGCCAGGTCCCATCTACTATCCTTCTGACCCTATGCAGCCAGGTCCATCTACTATCCTTCTGACCCTATGCAGCCAGGTCCCATCTACTATCCTTCTGACCCTATGTAGCCAGGTCCATCTACTATCCTTCTGACCCTATGTAGCCAGGTCCCATCTACTATCCTTCTGACCCTATGTAACCAGGTCCCATCTACTATCCTTCTGACCCTATGTAGCCAGGTCCCATCTACTATCCTTATGTAGCCAGGTCCATCTACTATCCTTCTGACCCTATGTAGCCAGGTCCCATCTACTATCCTTCTGACCCTATGTAGTCAGGTCCCATCTACTATCCTTCTGACCCAGGTCCCATCTACTATCCTTCTGACCCTATGTAGCCAGGTCCCATCTACTATCCTTCTGACCCTATGTAGCCAGGTCCATCTACTATCATTCTGACCCTATGTAGCCAGGTCCCATCTACTATCCTTCTGACCCTATGTAGCCAGGTCATCAACTACTATCCTTCTGACCCTATGTAGCCAGGTCCCATCTACTATCCTTCTGACCCTATGTAGCCAGGTCATCAACTACTATCCTTCTGACCCTATGTAGCCAGGTCCCATCTACTATCCTTCTGACCCTATGTAGCCAGGTCCCATCTACTATCCTTCTGACCCTATGTAGCCAGGTCCCATCTACTATCCTTCTGACCCTATGTAGCCAGGTCCCATCTACTATCCTTCTGATCCTATGTAGCCAGGTCCCATCTACTATCCTTCTGACCCTATGTAGCCAGGTCCCATCTACTATCCTTCTGACCCTATGTAGCCAGGTCCCATCTACTATCCTTCTGACCCTATGTAGCCAGGTCCCATCTACTATCCTTCTGACACTATGTAGCCAGGTCCCATCTACTATCCTTCTGACCCTATGTAGCCAGGTCCCATCTACTATCCTTCTGACCCTATGTAGCCAGGTCCCATCTACTATCCTTCTGACCCTATGTAGCCATGTCCATCTACTATCCTTCTGACCCTATATAGCCAGGTCCCATCTACTATCCTTCTGACCCTATGTAGCCAGGTCCCATCTACTATCCTTCTGACCCTATGTAGCCAGGTCCCATCTACTATCCTTCTGACCCTATGTAGCCAGGTCCATCTACTATCCTTCTGACCCTATGTAGCCAGGTCCCATCTACTATCCTTCTGACCCTATGTAGCCAGGTCCCATCTACTATCCTTCTGACCCTATGCAGCCAGGTCCCATCTACTATCCTTCTGACCCAATGTAGCCAGGTCCCATCTACTATCCTTCTGACCCTATGCAGCCAGGTCCCATCTACTATCCTTCTGATCCTATGTAGCCAGGTCCCATCTACTATCCTTCTGACCCTATGTAGCCAGGTCCCATCTACTATCCTTCTGACCCTATGTAGCCAGGTCCCATCTACTATCCTTCTGACCCTATGTAGCCAGGTCCCATCTACTATCCTTCTGACCCTATGTAGCCAGGTGTCATCTACTATCCTTCTAATCCTATGTAGCCAGGTCCATCTACTATCCTTCTGACCCTATGTAGCCAGGTCTCATCTACTATCCTTCTGATCCTATGTAGCCAGGTCCATCTACTATCCTTCTGACCCTATGTAACCAGGTCCCATCTACTATCCTTCTGACCCTATGTAACCAGGTCCCATCTACTATCCTTCTGACCCTATACAGCCAGGTCACATCTACTATCCTTCTGACCCTATGCAGCCAGGTCCCATCTACTATCCTTCTGACACCATGTAGCCAGGTCCCATCTACTATCCTTCTGACCCTATGTAGCCAGGTCCCATCTACTATCCTTCTGACCCTATGTAGCCAGGTCCATCTACTATCCTTCTGACCCTATGTAGCCAGGTCCCATCTACTATCCTTCTGACCCTATGTAGCCAGGTCCCATCTACTATCCTTCTGACCCTATGCAGCCAGGTCCCATCTACTATCCTTCTGACCCAATGTAGCCAGGTCCCATCTACTATCCTTCTGACCCTATGCAGCCAGGTCCCATCTACTATCCTTCTGACCCTATGTAGCCAGGTCCCATCTACTATCCTTCTGACCCTATGTAGCCAGGTCCCATCTACTATCCTTCTGACCCTATGTAGCCAGGTCCCATCTACTATCCTTCTGACCCTATGTAGCCAGGTGTCATCTACTATCCTTCTGATCCTATGTAGCCAGGTCCATCTACTATCCTTCTGACCCTATGTAGCCAGGTCTCATCTACTATCCTTCTGATCCTATGTAGCCAGGTCCATCTACTATCCTTCTGACCATATGTAACCAGGTCCCATCTACTATCCTTCTGACCCTATGTAACCAGGTCCCATCTACTATCCTTCTGACCCTATACAGCCAGGTCACATCTACTATCCTTCTGACCCTATGCAGCCAGGTCCCATCTACTATCCTTCTGACCCTATGTAGCCAGGTCCCATCTACTATCCTTCTGACCCTATGTAGCCAGGTCCCATCTACTATCCTTCTGACCCTATGTAGCCAGGTCCCATCTACTATCCTTCTGACCCTATGTAGCCAGGTCCCATCTACTATCCTTCTGACCCTATGTAGCCAGGTCATCAACTACTATCCTTCTGACCCTATGGAGCCAGGTCCCATCTACTATCCTTCTGACCCTATGTAGCCAGGTCCCATCTACTATCCTTCTGACCCTATGTAGCCAGGTCCCATCTACTATCCTTCTGACCCTATGTAGCCAGGTCCCATCTACTATCCTTCTGATCCTATGTAGCCAGGTCTCATCTACTATCCTTCTGATCCTATGTAGCCAGGTCCATCTACTATCCTTCTGACCATATGTAACCAGGTCCCATCTACTATCCTTCTGACCCTATGTAACCAGGTCCCATCTACTATCCTTCTGACCCTATACAGCCAGGTCACATCTACTATCCTTCTGACCCTATGCAGCCAGGTCCCATCTACTATCCTTCTGACCCTATGTAGCCAGGTCCCATCTACTATCCTTCTGACCCTATGTAGCCAGGTCCCATCTACTATCCTTCTGACCCTATGTAGCCAGGTCCCATCTACTATCCTTCTGACCCTATGTAGCCAGGTCATCAACTATCCTTCTGACACTATGCAGCCAGGTCATCAACTATCCTTCTGACCCTATGTAGCCAGGTCATCAACTATCCTTCTGACCCTATGCAGCCAGGTCATCAACTATCCTTCTGACCCTATGCAGCCAGGTCATCAACTATCCTTCTGACACTATGCAGCCAGGTCATCAACTATCCTTCTGACCCTATGTAGCCAGGTCATCAACTATCCTTCTGACACTATGCAGCCAGGTCATCAACTATCCTTCTGACCCTATGTAGCCAGGTCATCAACTACTATCCTTCTGACACTATGCAGCCAGATCATCAACTATCCTTCTGACACTATGCAGCCAGGTCATCAACTATCCTTCTGACACTATGTAGCCACGTCATCAACTATCCTTCTGAACCTATGTAGCCAGGTCATCAACTATCCTTCTGACACTATGCAGCCAGGTCCCATCTACTATCCTTCTGACACTATGTAGCCAGGTCATCAACTATCCTTCTGACACTATGTAGCCAGGTCATCAACTATCCTTCTGACCCTATGTAGTCAGGTCATCAACTATCCTTCTGACACTATGCAGCCAGGTCCCATCTACTATCCTTCTGACCCTATGTAGCCAGGTCATCAACTATCCTTCTGACCCTATGTAGCCAGGTCATCAACTATCCTTCTGACACTATGCAGCCAGGTCCCATCTACTATCCTTCTGCCCCTATGTAGCCAGGTCCCATCATCTACTATCCTTCTGACCCTATGTAGCCAGGTCATCAACTATCCTTCTGACCCTATGTAGCCAGGTCATCAACTATCCTTCTGACACTATGCAGCCAGGTCCCATCTACTATCCTTCTGACCCTATGCAGCCAGGTCATCAACTATCCTTCTAACCCTATGTAGCCAGGTCATCAACTATCCTTCTGACACTATGTAGCCAGGTCCCATCTACTATCCTTCTGACCCTATGTAGCCAGGTCATCAACTATCCTTCTGACACTATGCAGCCAGGTCCCATCTACTATCCTTCTGACCCTATGCAGCCAGGTCATCAACTACTATCCTTCTGACCCTATGTAGCCAGGTCATCAACTATCCTTCTGACACTATGTAGCCAGGTCATCAACTATCCTTCTGACCCTATGCAGCCAGGTCATCAACTATCCTTCTGACCCTATGCAGCCAGGTCCCATCAACTACTATCCTTCTGACACTATGTAGCCAGGTCATCAACTACTATCCTTCTGACCCTATGTAGCCAGGTCATCAACTACTATCCTTCTGACCCTATGTAGCCAGGTCCCATCTACTATCCTTCTGACCCTATGTAGCCAGGTCCCATCTACTATCCTTCTGACCCTATGTAGCCAGGTCCCATCTACTATCCTTCTGACCCTATGTAGCCAGGTCATCAACTATCCTTCTGACCCTATGTAGCCAGGTCATCAACTATCCTTATGACACTATGCAGCCAGGTCCCATCAACTACTATCCTTCTGACCCTATGCAGCCAGGTCCCATCTACTATCCTTCTGACCCTATGTAGCCAGGTCCCATCTACTATCCTTCTGACACTATGCAGCCAGGTCATCAACTATCCTTCTGACCCTATGTAGCCAGGTCATCAACTATCCTTCTGACCCTATGCAGCCAGGTCCCATCAACTACTATCCTTCTGACCCTATGCAGCCAGGTCATCAACTATCCTTCTGACACTATGCAGCCAGGTCATCAACTACATGCACCATTTCTTCACCAACTACCGAGTTGGGGAAACACGTGGGGCCCTGAATTGTGATAACTGCAGTGGCCAAAACAAGAACAAGTTTGTGCTCTGGTATTGTGACTGGCACAAGCTCCACTTCAGTCTTGACCTTCACTTCCTTGTTGTCTCTACTTTTTTGCCTTTTGTGCTGTTGTCTGTGCCCTATAATGTTTGTACCATGTTTTGTGCTGCTGCCATGTTGTGCTGCTACCATGTTGTGCTGCTACCATGTTGTGCTGCTACCATGCTGTGTTGCTACCATGCTGTGTTGTCATGTGTTGCTGTCATGCTATGTTGTGGTCTTAGGTCTCTCTTTATGTAGTGTTGTCTCTTGTCGTGATGTGTGTTTTGTCCTAAATTTTTATTTTATTATTTTTAGTCCCCCATCCCCGCAGGAGGCCTTTTGCCTTTTGGTAGGCCGTCATTGTAAATAATAATTTGTTCTTAACTGACTTTCCTAGTTAAATAAAAGTTAAATAAATACAAATAAAATACAATTTCTGATCACAGGCCACACCAAGTTTGCCCCCGACTGGTGCCTCGGCCTCATGAAGCAGCGTTTCAGAAAGACCAGAGTGAACACTTTGTCTGAGATTGCTGGTGTTGTGAAGGACAGCACTGTGACAGGGGTCAACATCCCACAGCTGGTTGGATTGGAAGATGGTACAGTGACAGGGGTCAACATCCCACAGCTGGTTGGATTGGAAGATGGTACGGTGCTGGTGGAATGTTATGGCTGGCAACACCTGACTCCGTACTTCAGGCCGCTGCCACAGATCAGGCAGTACCAGCACTTCTGGGGCCTCATTTATAAAACGGACTTACGATCAGTTTTGATCTTAAGTATGATTTATGCAGAAAACCACGTATAAGTAGTTTTTTTTAAATAAAACCTTACTTTGACGTGGAAATGATCTTATCTTTACGCAAAGTCTGGATTTGAAGTGATTTCCCTGCTGGTTATGTTGGGGTATTGCAGTTTGGGACGCATCCATGCCTGTGGTGAACTTTGTATTAGCTTTATGAACAATTTGTTAGGAAGTATCAATTAACGGTGTGAGGAATGAATTGCCAGACACAAGGTGTTTTGAATTAAAAAAAGGATGCGATGTTCTATAAATAGTGTGACAAATTAGACAAAATAACCATGTATGTTCTTGTTTTATTGGAAGACATTGAAAACCTTTTAGAAGGGAGAGAGTTTTCAAAGACCGTAATGACTTTTTTTGCGCAATTTGATCCATGGTTTATAAATCGTTATAGACTCCCAATAAATGTTCTGTTAGATTTGTGCGCTGATTAAGCCCCTAATCTGGAGAGGAAGACACCTGTAATCATGCCATACCCGTATCTGTCCAAGTACTGTCCACTCTGGGATTCCTCGCTACTGGGACATTCCAGAGGGAAATGAGTGACAGGTCGGGTATATCACAGCCATCATTCAGCCGCATCCTGCCACAAGTGATCGAGGCGATTCTACACATATTGTCAACGAGATACATTAGTTTCCCATTTACAGCCGACGAACAGGCGCGCGTCAAAGCCGAGTTTGTCCGCTCATTTAATTTCCCAGGGGTCGTAGGTGCAGTTGACTGTATACATATTGCCTTACGCTCACCGTCTGTAGATGAACATGTAGATGTTAACAGGAACAATTTCCTTTCATTGAATGTTCAGATCTGCGATGCCCGTATGCAACTACTCAATGTGCCCAGGGTCTACGTACAACTAATTCATTCTGCGCCACAGCAGAGTAGGCCTGCGTCGAGAAGCTACGTGAGTAATTGTTTTTTTCCCAGGGTATAAGAGCCTATTAACCGTGCAAAATAATGTAACACAGTGGTTTTACCCTATTAGGTGACCGGGGCTATCCACTGAAAACGTGGCTTCTCACTCCCTTTTCCGATCCCCAAACAGGAAATACGCTACAATTTGGCTCTCGGCAGAACAAGGTCGGCTGTGGAGCGCAACATCGGACTGCTGAAGAACAGGTGTTGTTGCCTTGATGCATCAGGTGGAAAACTCCTCTACAAGCCAGAGAAGATAAGAAATTGCACACCCAAAGGTTCTGGCCAAATAGCTGAAAACAGTTTTTAACTTGGCCCTACGGTTACTGAGATGTCCCCTTGAAGCTTGTTCATTTTGTAGCAATGCTAGTGTGAACGTATGGAATCAGCTGATTGCTATCATTTCCACTAGCATTGCAACAAAATGCAAACAGCTTTCAAGGGGACATCTCAGTAACTCTAGTGCAAGTTTGTTTGACAAGAACATTGTGTGCAATTTCAAACCTAAATATAAAAGGTTGGCCTGTTTTAATGGTTTCCCTCCCCAATCAAAGGTGACGCGTAATACTGGCATGTGCTCCACTACATAGCCCCGAGGAATAGTATTGAAATGGATGCAGGGATTAGAATGGACCCCCAAGAGCCTCCTAACCCACCACCCAATGGAGAGCCTTCCCCGGCTGATGCCGTGAGCTGCTCATACAGAGATTGGTGGAGAGAAACAGAATGCCAAGACAATATACAAAGCTTTTTTTTTTTTTTTTACGTTGTGGAAAACGTTCAACAATTGCATTATGTAAATGAATCAAAACCCTGCGTATTCTTCCGAGTTCAGTCACAATCTGCCCAACTGACGTGTTCAACTCGTTCTGGGTTTGCAGGACTGATGCGGTCAACACGCGAACAGAGGACATGGACACAGACGTGGGTGGACCCTCGACACCTGTCGCCAAACATTCCCCCTCACTCCTGGCACCTGCTGATTTGGGAGCCTCACGCACTTTATCCCAACAGACATTCAGACATTCCAAAGCCACAACAGGTAGCTTGGGAAACAGGTATGTCAAAGACTGACATTATTGTAATGTTTGATATTACAACATTGATACCTTTTTTATCAACAAAGTTTTTTGCAAATGTATTCCTTTATTATTGTATGACTTATATTGCCTGAATACTCAACGATGATTAACACCACAGTTATGTGCTTCTGTCAGGGTTGTGGTCAAATGCATGTCATTTAACTTCTTATGGCTGCAGGGGCAGTATTGAGTAGCTTGGATGAAAGGTGCACAGAGGTGCCCAGAGTAAACGGCCTGCTCCTCAGTCATAGTTGCTAATATATGCATATTATTATTAGTATTGTATAGAAAACACTCTGAAGTTTCTAAAACTGTTTGAATTATGTCTGTGAGTATAACATAACTCATATGGCAGGCAAAAACCTGAGAAGTTCCACTTCCTGTTTGGATTTTTTTCTGAGGCTGGTAGTTTTTCAACCAAGCTCTCATTGAAATTACAGCGAGATATGGATGAGTTTTCACTTCCTACGGCTTCCACTAGATGTCGACAGTCAATAGAACTTTGTCTGATGACTAATGTGAATGGGGGCTGAAGGAGACAGGAATGGGTCACCACTGCCATGAGCTGACCATGCTTTGACCACGCGCGTTCACCTGAGAGGCAGCTCCGTTCCATCGCTCAACTGAAGTCAATGTAATTCTCCGGTTGGAACGTTATTCAAGATGTATGTTAACAACATTCTAATGATTGATTCAATACATCGTTTGACATGTTTCTACTGACTGTTACGGAACTTTTGGACATTTCGTCACGTTATAGTGGACGCGCTTTGTGACTTTGGAATTGTTTACCAAACGCGCTAACCAAAGTAGCTAATTGGACATAAATAACAGACATTAACGAACAAGTCAAGCATTTATTGTGGACCTGGGATTCCTAGGACTGCATTCTGATGTAGATCATCAAAGGTAAGCAAACATTTATCATGTATTTTCTGGTTTCTGTTGACTCCAACATGGCGGGCTAATTTGACTATTGTTCTGAGCTCCGTCTCAGATTATTGCATGGTTTGCTTTTTCCGTAAAGTTTTTTTGAAATCTGACATTGCATTAAGGAGAGGTATATCTATAATTCCATGTGTATAACTTGTATTATCATCTACATTTATGATGAGTATTTCTGTTGAAACGATGTGGCTATGCACTATCACTGGATGTTTTTGGAACTAGTGAATGTAACGCGCCAATGTAAACTCAGATTTTTTTATATAAATATGAACTTTATCAAACAAAAAATGCATGTATTGTGTAACGAAGTCCTATTGAGTGTCATCTGATGAAGATAATCAAAGGTTAGTGATTAATTTGATCTCTATTTCTGCTTTTTGTGACTGCTATATGTCGCTGGAAAAATGGCTGTGCTTATTATTGTGGTTTGGTGTGACCTAACATAATCGTTTGTAGTGCTTTCGCTGAAAAGCATATTTGAAATCGGACACTTTGGTGGGATTAACAACAAGATTACCTTTAAAATGGTATAAGACACATATAGGTCTGAGGAATTTTAATTATGAGATTTGTTTTTTTAATTTGGCACCCTGCACTTTCACTGGCTGTTGTCATATCGATCCCGTTAGCGGGATTGCAGCCATATGAATTAAAGCCAATTTAGCAATTGAACAAAAATCCAATTCAAAACGTTCCTAATTGCAAAAGCATGTAACAGAATTTGGGTATTCCAGAACTGTAATTTACATGTAAATAAACATAACCCTGTTTTATGTAAACATTGTCTAACTTCATATAGAACAAATTGCACTTGAAATTAACATTTATTTAAAGTTATTGCAAATGAAGGCATATTTTCACTTTTTTCTGAGACAATCACTGAATTAGAGTTCTTCATCTATATTTGAGATGTATTTCTATCAAATGAAAAGGTTGTAAAAGTATAGACATTTATAGAATAAATCATACTTAGTTTGATGATTCTGTCATAATCAGTGAAAACGTTGATTTATATCGCTTTGAATGGCATTTTATAGATGTTATGTATTTCTATCAAATCAAAACTGGAATCTTTCCTCAAAACAAAAGGTTGTAAAAGTCTGCTAGACATTTACAGACTAAATCATATCTAGCTTGATAATTCTGTGACAAACGCTGAATTAGTTATTAATTTTTAAATTGCTTTTTTAAAATGTCTTTTGGATGTCTGAATGTGTGAATATAAAGTCAATTTAACCTCGGTCTTCATCTCTGGGTGGAGGGCGCACAGGCTGCAACGCAGCTTCCCGCGTTTCTATGTGAAGAAAATAAATGGCTTGTATATTAAGTTACCGACAAACAAGTTTCACTTTCTCATAAATACTTACCGTGATCCAGTAGTGGGGGTTTCGCGAGCCGACTTCACCGTTTCCGATGTTACTGCTAAACTATGTAAAAGTTTGGATTAAACCATTTGAAAAATAAAAAATAGAAAATGTATCTTTTTTAAAACATTCACTGTCGCCGTCGGAGCATGTGCCAGTGTGTGCGCTTTCCCCAGTGATTGGCCCAATGCGCTGGTCCATTTGGGAGCGCTCCGACGTGCTCCCCTCCCGTTGCCTTAATGCTGCGGTTATGTAGGGCGGTTATGTAGGGCTATTCTTTCCCCTTGCAGTTTAAGGTCAGACCATTTCAGGCACAGTTCTGTCTTGCTGCCCCACCTCGTTCACTGCAGCGGCTACACACTCCCAAGATACCTGTTTGGATTTTTATAAGGGGGAACTCGCTGATTTTACGGCACGTTCAGGTGCCGTCAATGTTAAATTTGAGATTTATAGATCACAGGAGCGTAAATTACAAACGGGATCTTAAAGCCAGCGTAAGCAAGGGTATATGCTCAGTGTCTTTCATGAATCGAACGTTAACACACCGTCGGAAATGATCTTACGAATAAATAGTATACAAGTATACATCTAAGAACATTTTTATAAATGAGGCCTTAGGTGAATATAATTTTCATTGCATTGTATGAGGTTATTCTTATTATCTAAACGTGGGAGGTGAATTGATGTTGTGCAAGGTTGTAATGTCTTCAAGTTTGCTACATAAGACCGAATCAAGGCAGTCGGTCACATATGACTTCATTCTCTACAGTCTGTTCTATATGACTTCATTCTCTACAGTCTGTTCTATATGACTTCATTCTCTACAGTCTATTCTATATGACTTCATTCTCTACAGTCTATTCTATATGACTTCATTCTCTACAGTCTGTTCTATATGACTTCATTCTCTACAGTCTGTTCTATATGACTTCATTCTCTACAGTCTGTTCTATATGACTTCATTCTCTACAGTCTGTTCTATATGACTTCATTCTCTACAGTCTATTCTATATGACTTCATTCTCTACAGTCTATTCTATATGACTTCATTCTCTACAGTCTATTCTATATGACTTCATTCTCTACAGTCTATTCTATATGACTTCATTCTCTACAGTCTGTTCTATATGACTTCATTCTCTATAGTCTATTCTATATGACTTCATTCTCTATAGTCTATTCAATATGACTTAATTCTCTACAGTGTTCTATATGACTTCATTCTCTACAGTCTTCATTCTCTACAGTCTATTCTATATGACTTCATTCTCTACAGTCTATTCTATATGACTTCATTCTCTACAGTCTGTTCTGTATGACTTCATTCTCTACAGTCTATTCTATATGACTTCATTCTCTACAGTCTATTCTATATGACTTCATTCTCTACAGTCTGTTCTATATATGACTTCATTCTCTACAGTCTGTTCTATATGACTTCATTCTCTACAGTCTATTATATATATGACTTCATTCTCTACAGTCTATTATATATATGACTTCATTCTCTACAGTCTATTCTATATGACTTCATTCTCTACAGTCTATTCTATATGACTTCATTCTCTACAGTATGTTCTATATGACTTCATTCTCTACAGTCTATTCTATATGACTTCATTCTCTACAGTCTATTCTATATGACTTCATTCTCTACAGTCTATTCTATATGACTTCATTCTCTACAGTCTGTTCTATATGACTTCATTCTCTATAGTCTATTCTATATGACTTCATTCTCTACAGTCTATTCTATATATGACTTCATTCTCTACAGTCTATTCTATATATGACTTCATTCTCTACAGTCTGTTCTATATGACTTCATTCTCTACAGTCTGTTCTATATGACTTCATTCTCTACAGTCTGTTCTATATGACTTCATTCTCTACAGTCTATTCTATATGACTTCATTCTCTACAGTCTATTCTATATGACTTCATTCTCTACAGTCTATTCTATATGACTTCATTCTCTACAGTCTATTCTATATGACTTCATTCTCTATAGTCTGTTCTATATGACTTCATTCTCTATAGTCTATTCAATATGACTTCATTCTCTACAGTCTGTTCTATATATGACTTCATTCTCTACAGTCTGTTCTATATATGACTTCATTCTCTACAGTCTGTTCTATATATGACTTCATTCTCTACAGTCTGTTCTATATATGACTTCATTCTCTACAGTCTGTTCTATATATGACTTCATTCTCTACAGTCTGTTCTATATATGACTTCATTCTCTACAGTCTATTCTATATGACTTCATTCTCTACAGTCTATTCTATATATGACTTCATTCTCTACAGTCTATTCTATATATGACTTCATTCTCTACAGTCTGTTCTATATATGACTTCATTCTCTACAGTCTGTTCTATATATGACTTCATTCTCTACAGTCTGTTCTATATATGACTTCATTCTCTACAGTCTGTTCTATATATGACTTCATTCTCTACAGTCTGTTCTATATATGACTTCATTCTCTACAGTCTGTTCTATATATGACTTCATTCTCTACAGTCTGTTCTATATGACTTCATTCTCTACAGTCTGTTCTATATGACTTCATTCTCTACAGTCTGTTCTATATGACTTCATTCTCTACAGTCTGTTCTATATATGACTTCATTCTCTACAGTCTGTTCTATATGACTTCATTCTCTACAGTCTATTCTATATATGACTTCATTCTCTACAGTCTATTCTATATATGACTTCATTCTCTACAGTCTGTTCTATATATGACTTCATTCTCTACAGTCTGTTCTATATATGACTTCATTCTCTACAGTCTGTTCTATATATGACTTCATTCTCTACAGTCTGTTCTATATATGACTTCATTCTCTACAGTCTGTTCTATATATGACTTCATTCTCTACAGTCTGTTCTATATATGACTTCATTCTCTACAGTCTATTCTATATGACTTCATTCTCTACAGTCTATATATGACTTCATTCTCTACAGTCTATATATGACTTCTGTTACAAAGGTAACTCTTTAACCACAATATATCAGGGGGTGTAAAGCCATAACACATACATTTTTCAAGCATCATACTATGATAATGTCAAAAGCCGCAATGAAGTCTGACAATAAATTAACAAATAATCTCCGCCAATCATCAGTCATATGTGTAATGTGCTTGTTGAATGTTCTTCCCTATAAGCTTCCTGAAAGTCTGTCAATTTGTTTACTGTGAAATAGCATTGTATCTGGTCAAACTTACTAAGGGTTGGTAACAGGCTGATTAGGCAGGAGTCTAATTAGTTAGTGTCCTGTCTGTCCTCTGGGTCAAGATGAATATGCTGAGTCATCATATCCATTTGACACTTTCCAGCATCACAGTCATATAGTCATACATATAGTACATGTGACATCCCTGTCTGGATTAGGTTCAGTCCATATAGTACATGTGACATCCCTGTCTGGATTAGGTTCAGTCCATATAGGATGTGACATCCCTGTCTGGATTAGGTTCAGTCCATATAGGATGTGACATCCCTGTCTGGATTAGGTTCAGTCCATATAGGATGTGACATCCCTGTCTGGATTAGGTTCAGTCCATATAGGATGTGACATCCCTGTCTGGATTAGGTTCAGTCCATATAGGATGTGACATCCCTGTCTGGATTAGGTTCAGTCCATATAGGATGTGACATCCCTGTCTGGATTAGGTTCAGTCCATATAGGATGTGACATCCCTGTCTGGATTAGGTTCAGTCCATATAGGATGTGACATCCCTGTCTGGATTAGGTTCGGTCCATATAGGATGTGACATGGATCAGTCCATATAGGATGTGACATGGTAACTAAACCTTCTGTGCCCGGTTTGGAATTCTTAGCAACAAATTGAGAATCCCTTACAATGAGTTTGGTAATCTCATTTAATCTGCTACAGTTTCTAATACTTAAAACAAGCCATCTTTGAGTCTATGAAACCTGAATAAGTACATAATACATTTTCATACTGCTTTCAAAACATTCCATCACTACCTGCCATTGATACAATAATTAATAGCACACTGTATCATTGTTTACCTTAATGATTTTCTTTGTGTATCTTTGTCTAGATCACTTTCAGGTCTTCAGAGGCCAATATGCTTTGTGGAGATAGAATAACACCATGCGTTCGGCCAGAGATGGACTATAATGTTGCAACAGGCTTTGACCGCTCTCACTGCAGGAGTCTACATAAGTAGAGCCACAGCCATTGATCTGGGAATCAGTCAGCCTGACGGTCTGTTCTGGTCTGTCTGGACAGAAGATGAGAAGCCAGACAGGAACACAAAATGTGCATCCTAAAAAGGGCCCATAAAGGCAATAGGGTCCCATTTGGGACACATATTGAGACTGAGAGGGCCTGCGGGAGCCATAACAGGAACTCTATGAGAATTAGGAGACCAGCCACTGGGCACACGTCATTTCAACATGGATAATTGCGTCATATTTGGTTAAGATGTTGATCAATGATATTTAAACCTACAGTATATTCACCTACTCAAAAAGAAAGCCAAAAGTTAGTGGAATTTCCAATGTGTTATCAATGTGCTTTCAACCATCTAAAAGCACAACCAGATTCCAAGAGAAAAACAATATCAGATTTTTGGTTTAGTTGTCACCCAATTTACAACCATTTAAAAGCACAACAAAATTCTAATGGGAATACAATGTCAGATATGTTTATTTATACAACAGATGAATGTGTTATCACTGGTCTTCATCTAATACCAGAACCGAACGACCTGGATTGCAGAATTACATTAAAAGTACAATTTTAAGGTTGAATGTTACATTAGTTTGTAAGATAGCCTTAACTTTAGGCTATTTACTGTATTACAAAAGTAATATTGAATTGTGTTTGGCTGACAACTCAACCAAATATCAACATTTAAAAGAGATGTACAGTATCTACTACTTGGATCGTTCCGTCTGAGCCACTGGCTTCGTTCTGATTGGATCGTTCCGTCTGAGCCACTGGCTTCGTTCTGATTGGATCGTTCCGTCTGAGCCACTGGCTTCGTTCTGATTGGATCGTTCCGTCTGAGCCACTGGCTTCGTTCTGATTGGATCGTTCCATCTGAGCCACTGGCTTAGTTCTGATTGGATCGTTCCGTCTGAGCCACTGGCTTCGTTCTGATTGGATCGTTCCGTCTGAGCCACTGGCTTCGTTCTGATTGGATCGTTCCGTCTGAGCCACTGGCTTCGTTCTGATTGGATCGTTCCATCTGAGCCACTGGCTTCGTTCTGATTGGATCGTTCCATCTGAGCCACTGGCTTGGAGACGTGAATCCAACATATCATTTGTTAACTTGTCTACAAGTTAATAGGCTATTTATTGTATTTCAACTTAACCAACTATCAACATTTGAAGGAGATGTCTCTTCTGATTGGATAGTTCCATCTGTGCCACTGACTTAGTTCAGATTGGATAGTTCCATCTGTGTCACTGACTTAGTTCTGATTGGATAGTTCCATCTGTGCTACTGACTTAGTTCTGATTGGATAGTTCCATCTGTGCTACTGACTTAGTTCTGATTGGATAGTTCCATCTGTGCCACTGACTTAGTTCTGATTGGATAGTTCCATCTGTGCCACTGACTTAGTTCTGATTGGATAGTTCCATCTGTGCCACTGACTTAGTTCTGATTGGATAGTTCCATCTGTGCCACTGACTTAGTTCTGATTGGATAGTTCCATCTGTGTCACTGACTTAGTTCTGATTGGATAGTTCCATCTGTGTCACTGACTTAGTTCTGATTGGATAGTTCCATCTGTGTCACTGACTTAGTTCTGATTGGATAGTTCCATCTGTACCACTGACTGACTTAGTTCTGATTGGATAGTTCCATCTGTGCTACTGACTTAGTTCTGATTGGATAGTTCCATCTGTGCCACTGACTTAGTTCTGATTGGATAGTTCCATCTGTGCTACTGACTTAGTTCTGATTGGATAGTTCCATCTGTGCCACTGACTTAGTTCTGATTGGATAGTTCCATCTGTGCCACTGACTTAGTTCTGATTGGATAGTTCCATCTGTGCCACTGACTTAGTTCTGATTGGATAGTTCCATCTGTGCTACTGACTTAGTTCTGATTGGATAGTTCCATCTGTACCACTGACTAAGTTCTGATTGGATAGTTCCATCTGTACCACTGACTTAGTTCTGATTGGATAGTTCCATCTGTGCCACTGACTTAGTTCTGATTGGATAGTTCCATCTGTACCACTGACTTAGTTCTGATTGGATAGTTCCATCTGTACCACTGACTTAGTTCTGATTGGATAGTTCCATCTGTGCCACTGACTTAGTTCTGATTGGATAGTTCCATCTGTGCCACTGACTTAGTTCTGATTGGATAGTTCCATCTGTACCACTGACTAAGTTCTGATTGGATAGTTCCATCTGTACCACTGACTTAGTTCTGATTGGATAGTTCCATCTGTACCACTGACTGACTTAGTTCTGATTGGATAGTTCCATCTGTACCACTGACTGACTTAGTTCTGATTGGATAGTTCCATCTGTGCCACTGACTTAGTTCTGATTGGATAGTTCCATCTGTGCCACTGACTTAGTTCTGATTGGATAGTTCCATCTGTGCCACTGACTTAGTTCTGATTGGATAGTTCCATCTGTACCACTGACTTAGTTCTGATTGGATAGTTCCATCTGTACCACTGACTTAGTTCTGATTGGATAGTTCCATCTGTGCCACTGACTTAGTTCTGATTGGATAGTTCCATCTGTGCCACTGACTTAGTTCTGATTGGATAGTTCCATCTGTACCACTGACTTAGTTCTGATTGGATAGTTCCATCTGTGCCACTGACTTAGTTCTGATTGGATAGTTCCATCTGTGTCACTGACTTAGTTCTGATTGGATAGTTCCATCTGTGTCACTGACTTAGTTCTGATTGGATAGTTCCATCTGTGTCACTGACTTAGTTCTGATTGGATAGTTCCATCTGTACCACTGACTGACTTAGTTCTGATTGGATAGTTCCATCTGTGCTACTGACTTAGTTCTGATTGGATAGTTCCATCTGTGTCACTGACTTAGTTCAGATTGGATAGTTCCATCTGTGCCACTGACTTAGTTCTGATTGGATAGTTCCATCTGTGCCACTGACTTAGTTCTGATTGGATAGTTCCATCTGTGTCACTGACTTAGTTCTGATTGGATAGTTCCATCTGTGCTACTGACTTAGTTCTGATTGGATAGTTCCATCTGTACCACTACCTAAATTCTGATTGGATAGTTCCATCTGTACCACTGACTTAGTTCTGATTGGATAGTTCCATCTGTGCCACTGACTTAGTTCTGATTGGATAGTTCCATCTGTGCCACTGACTTAGTTCTGATTGGATAGTTCCATCTGTGCCACTGACTTAGTTCTGATTGGATAGTTCCATCTGTACCACTGACTTAGTTCTGATTGGATAGTTCCATCTGTGTCACTGACTTAGTTCTGATTGGATAGTTCCATCTGTGTCACTGACTTAGTTCTGATTGGATAGTTCCATCTGTACCACTGACTGACTTAGTTCTGATTGGATAGTTCCATCTGTGCTACTGACTTAGTTCTGATTGGATAGTTCCATCTGTGCCACTGACTTAGTTCTGATTGGATAGTTCCATCTGTGCTACTGACTTAGTTCTGATTGGATAGTTCCATCTGTGCCACTGACTTAGTTCTGATTGGATAGTTCCATCTGTGCCACTGACTTAGTTCTGATTGGATAGTTCCATCTGTGCCACTGACTTAGTTCTGATTGGATAGTTCCATCTGTGCTACTGACTTAGTTCTGATTGGATAGTTCCATCTGTACCACTGACTAAGTTCTGATTGGATAGTTCCATCTGTACCACTGACTTAGTTCTGATTGGATAGTTCCATCTGTGCCACTGACTTAGTTCTGATTGGATAGTTCCATCTGTACCACTGACTTAGTTCTGATTGGATAGTTCCATCTGTACCACTGACTTAGTTCTGATTGGATAGTTCCATCTGTGCCACTGACTTAGTTCTGATTGGATAGTTCCATCTGTGCCACTGACTTAGTTCTGATTGGATAGTTCCATCTGTACCACTGACTAAGTTCTGATTGGATAGTTCCATCTGTACCACTGACTTAGTTCTGATTGGATAGTTCCATCTGTACCACTGACTGACTTAGTTCTGATTGGATAGTTCCATCTGTACCACTGACTGACTTAGTTCTGATTGGATAGTTCCATCTGTGCCACTGACTTAGTTCTGATTGGATAGTTCCATCTGTGCCACTGACTTAGTTCTGATTGGATAGTTCCATCTGTGCCACTGACTTAGTTCTGATTGGATAGTTCCATCTGTACCACTGACTTAGTTCTGATTGGATAGTTCCATCTGTACCACTGACTTAGTTCTGATTGGATAGTTCCATCTGTGCCACTGACTTAGTTCTGATTGGATAGTTCCATCTGTGCCACTGACTTAGTTCTGATTGGATAGTTCCATCTGTACCACTGACTTAGTTCTGATTGGATAGTTCCATCTGTGCCACTGACTTAGTTCTGATTGGATAGTTCCATCTGTGTCACTGACTTAGTTCTGATTGGATAGTTCCATCTGTGTCACTGACTTAGTTCTGATTGGATAGTTCCATCTGTGTCACTGACTTAGTTCTGATTGGATAGTTCCATCTGTACCACTGACTGACTTAGTTCTGATTGGATAGTTCCATCTGTGCTACTGACTTAGTTCTGATTGGATAGTTCCATCTGTGTCACTGACTTAGTTCAGATTGGATAGTTCCATCTGTGCCACTGACTTAGTTCTGATTGGATAGTTCCATCTGTGCCACTGACTTAGTTCTGATTGGATAGTTCCATCTGTGTCACTGACTTAGTTCTGATTGGATAGTTCCATCTGTGCTACTGACTTAGTTCTGATTGGATAGTTCCATCTGTACCACTACCTAAGTTCTGATTGGATAGTTCCATCTGTACCACTGACTTAGTTCTGATTGGATAGTTCCATCTGTGCCACTGACTTAGTTCTGATTGGATAGTTCCATCTGTGCCACTGACTTAGTTCTGATTGGATAGTTCCATCTGTGCCACTGACTTAGTTCTGATTGGATAGTTCCATCTGTACCACTGACTTAGTTCTGATTGGATAGTTCCATCTATGCCACTGACTTAGTTCTGATTGGATAGTTCCATCTGTGCCACTGACTTAGTTCTGATTGGATAGTCCCATCTGTGCCACTGACTTAGTTCTGATTGGATAGTTCCATCTGTGTCACTGACTTAGTTCTGATTGGATAGTTCCATCTGTGCCACTGACTTAGTTCTGATTGGATAGTTCCATCTGTGCCACTGACTTAGTTCTGATTGGATAGTTCCATCTGTGTCACTGACTTAGTTCTGATTGGATAGTTCCATCTGTGTCACTGACTTAGTTCTGATTGGATAGTTCCATCTGTGCTACTGACTTAGTTCTGATTGGATAGTTCCGTCTGAGCCACTGGCTTCGTTCTGATTGGATCGTTCCATCTGAGCCACTGGCTTCGTTCTGATTGGATCGTTCCATCTGAGCCACTGGCTTGGAGACGTGAATCCAACATATCATTTGTTAACTTGTCTACAAGTTAATAGGCTATTTATTGTATTTCAACTTAACCAACTATCAACATTTGAAGGAGATGTCTCTTCTGATTGGATAGTTCCATCTGTGCCACTGACTTAGTTCAGATTGGATAGTTCCATCTGTGTCACTGACTTAGTTCTGATTGGATAGTTCCATCTGTGCTACTGACTTAGTTCTGATTGGATAGTTCCATCTGTGCTACTGACTTAGTTCTGATTGGATAGTTCCATCTGTGCCACTGACTTAGTTCTGATTGGATAGTTCCATCTGTGCTACTGACTTAGTTCTGATTGGATAGTTCCATCTGTGCCACTGACTTAGTTCTGATTGGATAGTTCCATCTGTGCCACTGACTTAGTTCTGATTGGATAGTTCCATCTGTGTCACTGACTTAGTTCTGATTGGATAGTTCCATCTGTGTCACTGACTTAGTTCTGATTGGATAGTTCCATCTGTGTCACTGACTTAGTTCTGATTGGATAGTTCCATCTGTACCACTGACTGACTTAGTTCTGATTGGATAGTTCCATCTGTGCTACTGACTTAGTTCTGATTGGATAGTTCCATCTGTGCCACTGACTTAGTTCTGATTGGATAGTTCCATCTGTGCTACTGACTTAGTTCTGATTGGATAGTTCCATCTGTGCCACTGACTTAGTTCTGATTGGATAGTTCCATCTGTGCCACTGACTTAGTTCTGATTGGATAGTTCCATCTGTGCCACTGACTTAGTTCTGATTGGATAGTTCCATCTGTGCTACTGACTTAGTTCTGATTGGATAGTTCCATCTGTACCACTGACTAAGTTCTGATTGGATATTTCCATCTGTACCACTGACTTAGTTCTGATTGGATAGTTCCATCTGTGCCACTGACTTAGTTCTGATTGGATAGTTCCATCTGTACCACTGACTTAGATCTGATTGGATAGTTCCATCTGTACCACTGACTTAGTTCTGATTGGATAGTTCCATCTGTGCCACTGACTTAGTTCTGATTGGATAGTTCCATCTGTGCCACTGACTTAGTTCTGATTGGATAGTTCCATCTGTACCACTGACTAAGTTCTGATTGGATAGTTCCATCTGTACCACTGACTTAGTTCTGATTGGATAGTTCCATCTGTACCACTGACTGACTTAGTTCTGATTGGATAGTTCCATCTGTACCACTGACTGACTTAGTTCTGATTGGATAGTTCCATCTGTACCACTGACTGACTTAGTTCTGATTGGATAGTTCCATCTGTGCCACTGACTTAGTTCTGATTGGATAGTTCCATCTGTACCACTGACTTAGTTCTGATTGGATAGTTCCATCTGTACCACTGACTTAGTTCTGATTGGATAGTTCCATCTGTGCCACTGACTTAGTTCTGATTGGATAGTTCCATCTGTGCCACTGACTTAGTTCTGATTGGATAGTTCCATCTGTACCACTGACTTAGTTCTGATTGGATAGTTCCATCTGTGCCACTGACTTAGTTCTGATTGGATAGTTCCATCTGTGTCACTGACTTAGTTCTGATTGGATAGTTCCATCTGTACCACTGACTGACTTAGTTCTGATTGGATAGTTCCATCTGTGCTACTGACTTAGTTCTGATTGGATAGTTCCGTCTGAGCCACTGGCTTCGTTCTGATTGGATCGTTCCATCTGAGCCACTGGCTTCGTTCTGATTGGATCGTTCCATCTGAGCCACTGGCTTGGAGACGTGAATCCAACATATCATTTGTTAACTTGTCTACAAGTTAATAGGCTATTTATTGTATTTCAACTATCAACATTTGAAGGAGATGTCTCTTCTGATTGGATAGTTCCATCTGTGCCACTGACTTAGTTCAGATTGGATAGTTCCATCTGTGTCACTGACTTAGTTCTGATTGGATAGTTCCATCTGTGCTACTGACTTAGTTCTGATTGGATAGTTCCATCTGTACCACTGACTGACTTAGTTCTGATTGGATAGTTCCATCTGTACCACTGACTGACTTAGTTCTGATTGGATAGTTCCATCTGTACCACTGACTGACTTAGTTCTGATTGGATAGTTCCATCTGTGCCACTGACTTAGTTCTGATTGGATAGTTCCATCTGTGCCACTGACTTAGTTCTGATTGGATAGTTCCATCTGTACCACTGACTTAGTTCTGATTGGATAGTTCCATCTGTGCCACTGACTTAGTTCTGATTGGATAGTTCCATCTGTGCCACTGACTTAGTTCTGATTGGATAGTTCCATCTGTGTCACTGACTTAGTTCTGATTGGATAGTTCCATCTGTGTCACTGACTTAGTTCTGATTGGATAGTTCCATCTGTGCCACTGACTTAGTTCTGATTGGATAGTTCCATCTGTGCCACTGACTTAGTTCTGATTGGATAGTTCCATCTGTGTCACTGACTTAGTTCTGATTGGATAGTTCCATCTGTGTCACTGACTTAGTTCTGATTGGATAGTTCCATCTGTGTCACTGACTTAGTTCTGATTGGATAGTTCCATCTGTGCCACTGACTTAGTTCTGATTGGATAGTTCCATCTGTGCTACTGACTTAGTTCTGATTGGATAGTTCCATCTGTGCCACTGACTTAGTTCTGATTGGATAGTTCCATCTGTGCCACTGACTTAGTTCTGATTGGATAGTTCCATCTGTGCCACTGACTTAGTTCTGATTGGATAGTTCCATCTGTGTCACTGACTTAGTTCTGATTGGATAGTTCCATCTGTACCACTGACTGACTTAGTTCTGATTGGATAGTTCCATCTGTGCTACTGACTTAGTTCTGATTGGATAGTTCCGTCTGAGCCACTGGCTTCGTTCTGATTGGATCGTTCCATCTGTGCCACTGACTTAGTTCTGATTGGATAGTTCCATCTGTGCCACTGACTTAGTTCTGATTGGATAGTTCCATCTGTGCCACTGACTTAGTTCTGATTGGATAGTTCCATCTGTGCTACTGACTTAGTTCTGATTGGATAGTTCCATCTGTACCACTGACTAAGTTCTGATTGGATATTTCCATCTGTACCACTGACTTAGTTCTGATTGGATAGTTCCATCTGTGCCACTGACTTAGTTCTGATTGGATAGTTCCATCTGTACCACTGACTTAGTTCTGATTGGATAGTTCCATCTGTACCACTGACTTAGTTCTGATTGGATAGTTCCATCTGTGCCACTGACTTAGTTCTGATTGGATAGTTCCATCTGTGCCACTGACTTAGTTCTGATTGGATAGTTCCATCTGTACCACTGACTAAGTTCTGATTGGATAGTTCCATCTGTACCACTGACTTAGTTCTGATTGGATAGTTCCATCTGTACCACTGACTGACTTAGTTCTGATTGGATAGTTCCATCTGTACCACTGACTGACTTAGTTCTGATTGGATAGTTCCATCTGTACCACTGACTGACTTAGTTCTGATTGGATAGTTCCATCTGTGCCACTGACTTAGTTCTGATTGGATAGTTCCATCTGTGCCACTGACTTAGTTCTGATTGGATAGTTCCATCTGTACCACTGACTTAGTTCTGATTGGATAGTTCCATCTGTACCACTGACTTAGTTCTGATTGGATAGTTCCATCTGTGCCACTGACTTAGTTCTGATTGGATAGTTCCATCTGTGTCACTGACTTAGTTCTGATTGGATAGTTCCATCTGTACCACTGACTGACTTAGTTCTGATTGGATAGTTCCATCTGTGCTACTGACTTAGTTCTGATTGGATAGTTCCGTCTGAGCCACTGGCTTCGTTCTGATTGGATCGTTCCATCTGAGCCACTGGCTTCGTTCTGATTGGATCGTTCCATCTGAGCCACTGGCTTGGAGACGTGAATCCAACATATCATTTGTTAACTTGTCTACAAGTTAATAGGCTATTTATTGTATTTCAACTATCAACATTTGAAGGAGATGTCTCTTCTGATTGGATAGTTCCATCTGTGCCACTGACTTAGTTCAGATTGGATAGTTCCATCTGTGTCACTGACTTAGTTCTGATTGGATAGTTCCATCTGTGCTACTGACTTAGTTCTGATTGGATAGTTCCATCTGTACCACTGACTGACTTAGTTCTGATTGGATAGTTCCATCTGTACCACTGACTGACTTAGTTCTGATTGGATAGTTCCATCTGTACCACTGACTGACTTAGTTCTGATTGGATAGTTCCATCTGTGCCACTGACTTAGTTCTGATTGGATAGTTCCATCTGTGCCACTGACTTAGTTCTGATTGGATAGTTCCATCTGTACCACTGACTTAGTTCTGATTGGATAGTTCCATCTGTGCCACTGACTTAGTTCTGATTGGATAGTTCCATCTGTGCCACTGACTTAGTTCTGATTGGATAGTTCCATCTGTGTCACTGACTTAGTTCTGATTGGATAGTTCCATCTGTGTCACTGACTTAGTTCTGATTGGATAGTTCCATCTGTGCCACTGACTTAGTTCTGATTGGATAGTTCCATCTGTGCCACTGACTTAGTTCTGATTGGATAGTTCCATCTGTGTCACTGACTTAGTTCTGATTGGATAGTTCCATCTGTGTCACTGACTTAGTTCTGATTGGATAGTTCCATCTGTGTCACTGACTTAGTTCTGATTGGATAGTTCCATCTGTGCCACTGACTTAGTTCTGATTGGATAGTTCCATCTGTGCTACTGACTTAGTTCTGATTGGATAGTTCCATCTGTGCCACTGACTTAGTTCTGATTGGATAGTTCCATCTGTACCACTGACTGACTTAGTTCTGATTGGATAGTTCCATCTGTGCTACTGACTTAGTTCTGATTGGATAGTTCCGTCTGAGCCACTGGCTTCGTTCTGATTGGATCGTTCCATCTGTGCCACTGACTTAGTTCTGATTGGATAGTTCCATCTGTGCCACTGACTTAGTTCTGATTGGATAGTTCCATCTGTGCCACTGACTTAGTTCTGATTGGATAGTTCCATCTGTGCCACTGACTTAGTTCTGATTGGATAGTTCCATCTGTACCACTGACTAAGTTCTGATTGGATATTTCCATCTGTACCACTGACTTAGTTCTGATTGGATAGTTCCATCTGTGCCACTGACTTAGTTCTGATTGGATAGTTCCATCTGTACCACTGACTTAGTTCTGATTGGATAGTTCCATCTGTACCACTGACTTAGTTCTGATTGGATAGTTCCATCTGTGCCACTGACTTAGTTCTGATTGGATAGTTCCATCTGTGCCACTGACTTAGTTCTGATTGGATAGTTCCATCTGTACCACTGACTAAGTTCTGATTGGATAGTTCCATCTGTACCACTGACTGACTTAGTTCTGATTGGATAGTTCCATCTGTACCACTGACTGACTTAGTTCTGATTGGATAGTTCCATCTGTACCACTGACTGACTTAGTTCTGATTGGATAGTTCCATCTGTGCCACTGACTTAGTTCTGATTGGATAGTTCCATCTGTGCCACTGACTTAGTTCTGATTGGATAGTTCCATCTGTACCACTGACTTAGTTCTGATTGGATAGTTCCATCTGTACCACTGACTTAGTTCTGATTGGATAGTTCCATCTGTGCCACTGACTTAGTTCTGATTGGATAGTTCCATCTGTGCCACTGACTTAGTTCTGATTGGATAGTTCCATCTGTACCACTGACTTAGTTCTGATTGGATAGTTCCATCTGTGCCACTGACTTAGTTCTGATTGGATAGTTCCATCTGTGTCACTGACTTAGTTCTGATTGGATAGTTCCATCTGTACCACTGACTGACTTAGTTCTGATTGGATAGTTCCATCTGTGCTACTGACTTAGTTCTGATTGGATAGTTCCGTCTGAGCCACTGGCTTCGTTCTGATTGGATCGTTCCATCTGAGCCACTGGCTTCGTTCTGATTGGATCGTTCCATCTGAGCCACTGGCTTGGAGACGTGAATCCAACATATCATTTGTTAACTTGTCTACAAGTTAATAGGCTATTTATTGTATTTCAACTATCAACATTTGAAGGAGATGTCTCTTCTGATTGGATAGTTCCATCTGTGCCACTGACTTAGTTCAGATTGGATAGTTCCATCTGTGTCACTGACTTAGTTCTGATTGGATAGTTCCATCTGTGCTACTGACTTAGTTCTGATTGGATAGTTCCATCTGTGCTACTGACTTAGTTCTGATTGGATAGTTCCATCTGTGCCACTGACTTAGTTCTGATTGGATAGTTCCATCTGTGCTACTGACTTAGTTCTGATTGGATAGTTCCATCTGTGCCACTGACTTAGTTCTGATTGGATAGTTCCATCTGTGCCACTGACTTAGTTCTGATTGGATAGTTCCATCTGTGCCACTGACTTAGTTCTGATTGGATAGTTCCATCTGTGTCACTGACTTAGTTCTGATTGGATAGTTCCATCTGTACCACTGACTGACTTAGTTCTGATTGGATAGTTCCATCTGTGCTACTGACTTAGTTCTGATTGGATAGTTCCATCTGTGCCACTGACTTAGTTCAGATTGGATAGTTCCATCTGTGTCACTGACTTAGTTCTGATTGGATAGTTCCATCTGTGCTACTGACTTAGTTCTGATTGGATAGTTCCATCTGTGCTACTGACTTAGTTCTGATTGGATAGTTCCATCTGTGCCACTGACTTAGTTCTGATTGGATAGTTCCATCTGTGCTACTGACTTAGTTCTGATTGGATAGTTCCATCTGTGCCACTGACTTAGTTCTGATTGGATAGTTCCATCTGTGCCACTGACTTAGTTCTGATTGGATAGTTCCATCTGTGTCACTGACTTAGTTCTGATTGGATAGTTCCATCTGTGTCACTGACTTAGTTCTGATTGGATAGTTCCATCTGTGCCACTGACTTAGTTCTGATTGGATAGTTCCATCTGTGCCACTGACTTAGTTCTGATTGGATAGTTCCATCTGTGTCACTGACTTAGTTCTGATTGGATAGTTCCATCTGTGTCACTGACTTAGTTCTGATTGGATAGTTCCATCTGTGTCACTGACTTAGTTCTGATTGGATAGTTCCATCTGTACCACTGACTGACTTAGTTCTGATTGGATAGTTCCATCTGTGCCACTGACTTAGTTCTGATTGGATAGTTCCATCTGTGTCACTGACTTAGTTCTGATTGGATAGTTCCATCTGTACCACTGACTGACTTAGTTCTGATTGGATAGTTCCATCTGTGCTACTGACTTAGTTCTGATTGGATAGTTCCGTCTGAGCCACTGGCTTCGTTCTGATTGGATCGTTCCATCTGAGCCACTGGCTTCGTTCTGATTGGATCGTTCCATCTGAGCCACTGGCTTGGAGACGTGAATCCAACATATCATTTGTTAACTTGTCTACAAGTTAATAGGCTATTTATTGTATTTCAACTTAACCAACTATCAACATTTGAAGGAGATGTCTCTTCTGATTGGATAGTTCCATCTGTGCCACTGACTTAGTTCAGATTGGATAGTTCCATCTGTGTCACTGACTTAGTTCTGATTGGATAGTTCCATCTGTGCCACTGACTTAGTTCTGATTGGATAGTTCCATCTGTGCTACTGACTTAGTTCTGATTGGATAGTTCCATCTGTGCCACTGACTTAGTTCTGATTGGATAGTTCCATCTGTGCTACTGACTTAGTTCTGATTGGATAGTTCCATCTGTGCCACTGACTTAGTTCTGATTGGATAGTTCCATCTGTGTCACTGACTTAGTTCTGATTGGATAGTTCCATCTGTGTCACTGACTTAGTTCTGATTGGATAGTTCCATCTGTGTCACTGACTTAGTTCTGATTGGATAGTTCCATCTGTACCACTGACTGACTTAGTTCTGATTGGATAGTTCCATCTGTGCTACTGACTTAGTTCTGATTGGATAGTTCCATCTGTGCCACTGACTTAGTTCTGATTGGATAGTTCCATCTGTGCTACTGACTTAGTTCTGATTGGATAGTTCCATCTGTGCCACTGACTTAGTTCTGATTGGATAGTTCCATCTGTGCTACTGACTTAGTTCTGATTGGATAGTTCCATCTGTACCACTGACTAAGTTCTGATTGGATATTTCCATCTGTACCACTGACTTAGTTCTGATTGGATAGTTCCATCTGTGCCACTGACTTAGTTCTGATTGGATAGTTCCATCTGTGCCACTGACTTAGTTCTGATTGGATAGTTCCATCTGTACCACTGACTTAGTTCTGATTGGATAGTTCCATCTGTGCCACTGACTTAGTTCTGATTGGATAGTTCCATCTGTGTCACTGACTTAGTTCTGATTGGATAGTTCCATCTGTGTCACTGACTTAGTTCTGATTGGATAGTTCCATCTGTGTCACTGACTTAGTTCTGATTGGATAGTTCCATCTGTGTCACTGACTTAGTTCTGATTGGATAGTTCCATCTGTACCACTGACTGACTTAGTTCTGATTGGATAGTTCCATCTGTGCTACTGACTTAGTTCTGATTGGATAGTTCCATCTGTGTCACTGACTTAGTTCAGATTGGATAGTTCCATCTGTGCCACTGACCTAGTTCTGATTGGATAGTTCCATCTGTGCCACTGACTTAGTTCTGATTGGATAGTTCCATCTGTGTCACTGACTTAGTTCTGATTGGATAGTTCTATCTGTGCTACTGACTTAGTTCTGATTGGATAGTTCCATCTGTACCACTACCTAAGTTCTGATTGGATAGTTCCATCTGTACCACTGACTTAGTTCTGATTGGATAGTTCCATCTGTGCCACTGACCTAGTTCTGATTGGATAGTTCCATCTGTGCCACTGACTTAGTTCTGATTGGATAGTTCCATCTGTGTCACTGACTTAGTTCTGATTGGATAGTTCTATCTGTGCTACTGACTTAGTTCTGATTGGATAGTTCCATCTGTACCACTACCTAAGTTCTGATTGGATAGTTCCATCTGTACCACTGACTTAGTTCTGATTGGATAGTTCCATCTGTGCCACTGACTTAGTTCTGATTGGATAGTTCCATCTGTGCCACTGACTTAGTTCTGATTGGATAGTTCCATCTGTGCCACTGACTTAGTTCTGATTGGATAGTTCCATCTGTGCCACTGACTTAGTTCTGATTGGATAGTTCCATCTGTGCTACTGACTTAGTTCTGATTGGATAGTTCCATCTGTACCACTGACTTAGTTCTGATTGGATAGTTCCATCTGTGCCACTGACTTAGTTCTGATTGGATAGTTCCATCTGTGTCACTGACTTAGTTCTGATTGGATAGTTCCATCTGTGTCACTGACTTAGTTCTGATTGGATAGTTCCATCTGTGTCACTGACTTAGTTCTGATTGGATAGTTCCATCTGTACCACTGACTGACTTAGTTCTGATTGGATAGTTCCATCTGTGCTACTGACTTAGTTCTGATTGGATAGTTCCATCTGTGTCACTGACTTAGTTCAGATTGGATAGTTCCATCTGTGCCACTGACCTAGTTCTGATTGGATAGTTCCATCTGTGCCACTGACTTAGTTCTGATTGGATAGTTCCATCTGTGTCACTGACTTAGTTCTGATTGGATAGTTCTATCTGTGCTACTGACTTAGTTCTGATTGGATAGTTCCATCTGTACCACTACCTAAGTTCTGATTGGATAGTTCCATCTGTACCACTGACTTAGTTCTGATTGGATAGTTCCATCTGTGTCACTGACTTAGTTCTGATTGGATAGTTCTATCTGTGCTACTGACTTAGTTCTGATTGGATAGTTCCATCTGTACCACTACCTAAGTTCTGATTGGATAGTTCCATCTGTACCACTGACTTAGTTCTGATTGGATAGTTCCATCTGTGCCACTGACTTAGTTCTGATTGGATAGTTCCATCTGTGCCACTGACTTAGTTCTGATTGGATAGTTCCATCTGTGCCACTGACTTAGTTCTGATTGGATAGTTCCATCTGTACCACTGACTTAGTTCTGATTGGATAGTTCCATCTATGCCACTGACTTAGTTCTGATTGGATAGTTCCATCTGTGCCACTGACTTAGTTCTGATTGGATAGTCCCATCTGTGCCACTGACTTAGTTCTGATTGGATAGTTCCATCTGTGTCACTGACTTAGTTCTGATTGGATAGTTCCATCTGTGCCACTGACTTAGTTCTGATTGGATAGTTCCATCTGTGCCACTGACTTAGTTCTGATTGGATAGTTCCATCTGTGCCACTGACTTAGTTCTGATTGGATAGTTCCATCTGTGCTACTGACTTAGTTCTGATTGGATAGTTCCATCTGTGCCACTGACTTAGTTCTGATTGGATAGTTCCATCTGTGCCACTGACTTAGTTCTGATTGGATAGTTCCATCTGTGCCACTGACTTAGTTCTGATTGGATAGTTCCATCTGTGTCACTGACTTAGTTCTGATTGGATAGTTCCATCTGTACCACTGACTGACTTAGTTCTGATTGGATAGTTCCATCTGTGCTACTGACTTAGTTCTGATTGGATAGTTCCGTCTGAGCCACTGGCTTCGTTCTGATTGGATCGTTCCATCTGAGCCACTGGCTTCGTTCTGATTGGATCGTTCCATCTGAGCCACTGGCTTGGAGACGTGAATCCAACATATCATTTGTTAACTTGTCTACAAGTTAATAGGCTATTTATTGTATTTCAACTATCAACATTTGAAGGAGATGTCTCTTCTGATTGGATAGTTCCATCTGTGCCACTGACTTAGTTCAGATTGGATAGTTCCATCTGTGTCACTGACTTAGTTCTGATTGGATAGTTCCATCTGTGCTACTGACTTAGTTCTGATTGGATAGTTCCATCTGTGCTACTGACTTAGTTCTGATTGGATAGTTCCATCTGTGCCACTGACTTAGTTCTGATTGGATAGTTCCATCTGTGCTACTGACTTAGTTCTGATTGGATAGTTCCATCTGTGCCACTGACTTAGTTCTGATTGGATAGTTCCATCTGTGCCACTGACTTAGTTCTGATTGGATAGTTCCATCTGTGTCACTGACTTAGTTCTGATTGGATAGTTCCATCTGTGTCACTGACTTAGTTCTGATTGGATAGTTCCATCTGTGCCACTGACTTAGTTCTGATTGGATAGTTCCATCTGTGCCACTGACTTAGTTCTGATTGGATAGTTCCATCTGTGTCACTGACTTAGTTCTGATTGGATAGTTCCATCTGTGTCACTGACTTAGTTCTGATTGGATAGTTCCATCTGTGTCACTGACTTAGTTCTGATTGGATAGTTCCATCTGTACCACTGACTGACTTAGTTCTGATTGGATAGTTCCATCTGTGCCACTGACTTAGTTCTGATTGGATAGTTCCATCTGTGTCACTGACTTAGTTCTGATTGGATAGTTCCATCTGTACCACTGACTGACTTAGTTCTGATTGGATAGTTCCATCTGTGCTACTGACTTAGTTCTGATTGGATAGTTCCGTCTGAGCCACTGGCTTCGTTCTGATTGGATCGTTCCATCTGAGCCACTGGCTTCGTTCTGATTGGATCGTTCCATCTGAGCCACTGGCTTGGAGACGTGAATCCAACATATCATTTGTTAACCTCTCTAGGATGAGAGTGGCGCTAGCGGCACTCCCCCCCCACCCCCACTGAAAAACCAGTGCCGCGAAATTCAAAAACAATATTTTTTTTAAATATTTAACTTTCACACATTAAAGTCCAATACAGCTAATGAAAGACACAGATCTTGTGAATCCAGTCAACATGTCCGATTTTTAAAATGTTTTACAGGGAAGACACAATATGTAAAGATGTACATCTATTACCTAAAAACACATTAGCATAATCCACCATCTTTTATTTGTCCACCAACACCAGTAGCTATCACCAATTCGGCTAAACTAAGATATTTATAGCCCCTAACCAAGAAAAAAACTAATCAGATGACAGTCTGATAACATATTTATGGTATGGGATAGGTTTTGTTAGAAAAAAGTGCATATTTCAGGTAGCTGGCATAGGTTACAATTGCACCCACCGTCACAAATGGAATAGAAAAACTACTTAGAGCAACGTGTTTACCTACTTACTAATCATCAAACATTTCGTAAAAATACACAGCATACACGAATCGAAAGACACAGATCCTGTGAATACAGACAATATTTCAGATTTTCTAAGTGTCTTACAGCGAAAACACAATAAATCGTTATATTAGCATAGCACATAGCACATAGCAGCCCAGCATTGATTCTAGCCAAAGTGAGCGATAAAAGTAAACATCGCCAAAATATATTAATTTTTTCACTAACCTTCTCAGAATTCTTCAGATGACACTCCTGTAACATCATATTACACAATCCATATAGAGTTTGATCGAAAATGTTTATATTTAGCCACCAAAATCATGGTTAGACAATGTGAAATGTAGCTCAGCTGGTCAGAAAAAGTCTGTGCGCCACTTAGACAGTGATCTACTCTTATACATAAATACTCATAAACGTGACTAAAAAATATAGGGTGGACAGGGATTGATAGACAATTTAATTCTTAATACAATCGCGGAATTACATTTTTTAAATTATCCTTACTTTTCAATACAGCTTGCGCCAAGCGAAGCTACGTCAAAAAACATGGCGTCCGAAGGCACTAACACTTTTCGACAGAAACACGATTTATCATAATAAAAATGTCCTACTTTGAGCTGTTCTTCCATCGGTATCTTGGGCAAAGGATCCTTTCTTGGGTCCAATCGTCTTTTGGTGGAAAGCTGTCCTCTTGCCATGTGGAAATGCCAACTGCGTTCGGGATGAACTGGAAGCGTGCCCAGCAATTCACAGCCTTTCAGAAATAAATGTCCCAAAATCGCACTAAACGGATATAAATTGCTATAAAACGCTTTAAATTAACTACCTTATGATGTTTTTAACTCCCATAACGAGTAGAAACATGACCCGAGTAATATTACTCCCTCCACTAATGCTTGGAACAGGTGCGGGTCGGTGCCCTCTATGCGCATGACGCAGCTCCAAAAGAATGACTAGCCTAAGGGTTTTTTAATTTATAGTGCCTGTGAACGCGCAATCGACCCGATTCAAATCGTCATCACGTAAAGACATCCAGGGGAAGACGTAAGCAGTGTCCGTATAGTCATAGCAATAACAGTGGCCTTTTAACTGACTCCAGAACAGTGGCCAAAATTTCTGGAATCTGACTCCATGTCAGGGAAATTGCTGTAGAATGGGCTCTGTTCCACTTAGAGACAAAATTTCAACTCCTATAGAAACTATAGACTGTTTTCTATCCAATAATAATAATAATATGCATATTGTACGATCAAGAACTTTGTGGGAAGCCGTTTCAAAAAATTACACGATTAGCATAAATAGCCACAACAGCGCCCTCATGTCTACAAGTTAATAGGCTATTTATTGTATTTCAACTTAACCAACTATCAACATTTGAAGGAGATGTCTCTTCTGATTGGATAGTTCCATCTGTGCCACTGACTTAGTTCAGATTGGATAGTTCCATCTGTGTCACTGACTTAGTTCTGATTGGATAGTTCCATCTGTGCTACTGACTTAGTTCTGATTGGATAGTTCCATCTGTGCTACTGACTTAGTTCTGATTGGATAGTTCCATCTGTGCCACTGACTTAGTTCTGATTGGATAGTTCCATCTGTGCTACTGACTTAGTTCTGATTGGATAGTTCCATCTGTGCCACTGACTTAGTTCTGATTGGATAGTTCCATCTGTGCTACTGACTTAGTTCTGATTGGATAGTTCCATCTGTGCCACTGACTTAGTTCTGATTGGATAGTTCCATCTGTGTCACTGACTTAGTTCTGATTGGATAGTTCCATCTGTGTCACTGACTTAGTTCTGATTGGATAGTTCCATCTGTGTCACTGACTTAGTTCTGATTGGATAGTTCCATCTGTACCACTGACTGACTTAGTTCTGATTGGATAGTTCCATCTGTGCTACTGACTTAGTTCTGATTGGATAGTTCCATCTGTGCCACTGACTTAGTTCTGATTGGATAGATCCATCTGTGCTACTGACTTAGTTCTGATTGGATAGTTCCATCTGTGCCACTGACTTAGTTCTGATTGGATAGTTCCATCTGTGCCACTGACTTAGTTCTGATTGGATAGTTCCATCTGTGCCACTGACTTAGTTCTGATTGGATAGTTCCATCTGTGCTACTGACTTAGTTCTGATTGGATAGTTCCATCTGTACCACTGACTTAGTTCTGATTGGATAGTTCCATCTGTGCCACTGACTTAGTTCTGATTGGATAGTTCCATCTGTGCCACTGACTTAGTTCTGATTGGATAGTTCCATCTGTACCACTGACTTAGTTCTGATTGGATAGTTCCATCTGTGCCACTGACTTAGTTCTGATTGGATAGTTCCATCTGTGTCACTGACTTAGTTCTGATTGGATAGTTCCATCTGTGTCACTGACTTAGTTCTGATTGGATAGTTCCATCTGTGTCACTGACTTAGTTCTGATTGGATAGTTCCATCTGTACCACTGACTGACTTAGTTCTGATTGGATAGTTCCATCTGTGCTACTGACTTAGTTCTGATTGGATAGTTCCATCTGTGTCACTGACTTAGTTCAGATTGGATAGTTCCATCTGTGTCACTGACTTAGTTCTGATTGGATAGTTCTATCTGTGCTACTGACTTAGTTCTGATTGGATAGTTCCATCTGTACCACTACCTAAGTTCTGATTGGATAGTTCCATCTGTACCACTGACTTAGTTCTGATTGGATAGTTCCATCTGTGCCACTGACTTAGTTCTGATTGGATAGTTCCATCTGTGCCACTGACTTAGTTCTGATTGGATAGTTCCATCTGTGCCACTGACTTAGTTCTGATTGGATAGTTCCATCTGTGCCACTGACTTAGTTCTGATTGGATAGTTCCATCTGTGCTACTGACTTAGTTCTGATTGGATAGTTCCATCTGTACCACTGACTAAGTTCTGATTGGATATTTCCATCTGTACCACTGACTTAGTTCTGATTGGATAGTTCCATCTGTGCCACTGACTTAGTTCTGATTGGATAGTTCCATCTGTGCCACTGACTTAGTTCTGATTGGATAGTTCCATCTGTACCACTGACTTAGTTCTGATTGGATAGTTCCATCTGTGCCACTGACTTAGTTCTGATTGGATAGTTCCATCTGTGTCACTGACTTAGTTCTGATTGGATAGTTCCATCTGTGTCACTGACTTAGTTCTGATTGGATAGTTCCATCTGTGTCACTGACTTAGTTCTGATTGGATAGTTCCATCTGTACCACTGACTGACTTAGTTCTGATTGGATAGTTCCATCTGTGCTACTGACTTAGTTCTGATTGGATAGTTCCATCTGTGTCACTGACTTAGTTCAGATTGGATAGTTCCATCTGTGCCACTGACTTAGTTCTGATTGGATAGTTCCATCTGTGCCACTGACTTAGTTCTGATTGGATAGTTCCATCTGTGTCACTGACTTAGTTCTGATTGGATAGTTCTATCTGTGCTACTGACTTAGTTCTGATTGGATAGTTCCATCTGTACCACTACCTAAGTTCTGATTGGATAGTTCCATCTGTACCACTGACTTAGTTCTGATTGGATAGTTCCATCTGTGCCACTGACTTAGTTCTGATTGGATAGTTCCATCTGTGCCACTGACTTGGTTCTGATTGGATAGTTCCATCTGTGCCACTGACTTAGTTCTGATTGGATAGTTCCATCTGTACCACTGACTTAGTTCTGATTGGATAGTTCCATCTATGCCACTGACTTAGTTCTGATTGGATAGTTCCATCTGTGCCACTGACTTAGTTCTGATTGGATAGTCCCATCTGTGCCACTGACTTAGTTCTGATTGGATAGTTCCATCTGTGTCACTGACTTAGTTCTGATTGGATAGTTCCATCTGTGCCACTGACTTAGTTCTGATTGGATAGTTCCATCTGTGCCACTGACTTAGTTCTGATTGGATAGTTCCATCTGTGTCACTGACTTAGTTCTGATTGGATAGTTCCATCTGTGTCACTGACTTAGTTCTGATTGGATAGTTCCATCTGTACCACTGACTGACTTAGTTCTGATTGGATAGTTCCATCTGTGCTACTGACTTAGTTCTGATTGGATAGTTCCATCTGTGCCACTGACTTAGTTCTGATTGGATAGTTCCATCTGTGCCACTGACTTAGTTCTGATTGGATAGTTCCATCTGTGCCACTGACTTAGTTCTGATTGGATAGTTCCATCTGTGCTACTGACTTAGTTCTGATTGGATAGTTCCATCTGTGCCACTGACTTAGTTCTGATTGGATAGTTCCATCTGTACCACTGACTTAGTTCTGATTGGATAGTTCCATCTGTGCCACTGACTTAGTTCTGATTGGATAGTTCCATCTGTGCTACTGACTTAGTTCTGATTGGATAGTTCCATCTGTGCCACTGACTTAGTTCTGATTGGATAGTTCCATCTGTGCCACTGACTTAGTTCTGATTGGATAGTTCCATCTGTACCAGTGACTTAGTTCTGATTGGATAGTTCCATCTGTGTCACTGACTTAGTTCTGATTGGATAGTTCCATCTGTGCCACTGACTTAGTATTTCCAGTTTATCTACAAATTGATATGTTGGATTCATGTCTCCATCTTAACCAAAAATCTAACTTAAAGAATAGTACTAAATCTGAAAAAAAATCTAAAATACTAAACTATATAAAAAGTGAATAGAACTAAATCAAATCCAACGTTAAATACAGTTTGATTCGATCCTTTTCTTCAATTATTAATTTGTAGTCTAACTGTAATTAAAGCCAGACTAAGTTAAGACTAAGTTATGATCAGTGATTAGTTCATTGACTATAACTGCCTTGGAAGTGAGGGATCTAACATTAAGTAGCCCTATTTTTGAGATGTGAGATATCACAATATCTTTCAATAATGACAGGAATGGAGGAGGTCTTTATTCAAGTGAGATTGCTAAGGCGAACACCGCCATGTTTAGTTTTGCTCAACCTAGATCAAGGCACAGACACGGTCTCAATGGGGATAGCTGAGCTGACTACACTGACTGCCAGTGGCAGACTCCACTAAGCTGGCAGGCTGGCTAACAGCCTGCTGCCTGGCCTGCACCCTATTTCATTGTGGAGCTAGAGGAGTTAGAGCCCTATCTATGTGGTAGATAAGATGAGAGCACCCCTCCAGCTAGGATGGAGTCTGTCACTCCTCAGCAGGCCAGGCATGGTATCATTTAATGTACTCTGTTAAACCTTTGAAATGGCTTTGATAGCAACAGCGAATCTATTTAGTTTTTAAGTGGAGACTGCTCAACAATCATTCTCACAATAGCACACTGGTAATATAGTAATTGAGAAATATCAGAGCTAAGCAGGGCTGGGCTCGGGTAAAACCCTAGATGGATGACCAAAAGGGTAGCTGCAGATCAATTCTCCAGTAAAAAGTGATTCCCAGCCTATTATTTTTTCTGATTGTGGATATAATGTTGAAGATCTGATGTTTTAAAGGTAAATATTCAACATACAGTACCAGTCAAAGGTTTAGACACACCTACTCATTACAGGGTTTTTCTTTATTTTTTACTATTTTCTACATTGTAGAATAATAGTGAAGACATCAAAACTATGAAATAACACATATGGAATCATGTGTCATTTCACAGTTTTGATGTCTTCACTGTTATTCTACAATGTAGAAAATAGTAAAAAATAAAGAAAACCCCTTGAATGAGTAGGTGTGTCCAAACTTTTGACTGGTATTATTTTATACAAGATTTGTCTATGTTGAAATTTGGTTACCATGATGACTTAAACCTGTGGTTGAAATTTCACCATCGCAACAACAATATATGTTGATGACTTTTTTCAAATGTATTTTCCACGTAGATTCAATATGTTGAAACAACGTTTATTCGACCAGTTTGTTCCTACTGAGCGGGGCCATAATCAAAAAGCGTCTCAGGGTGATCTAGGATCAGGTCCTCGTCTGTCCATATAATCATATTCATTATGATCTAAAAGGCCAAACTGATCCTAGATCAGCACTCTATTATTTTAACAGGCAAGTTGACTGAATTGTTAGAGGGGAGATGAACAAATGGCCATGATGGTATGAGGACCAGATTGGGACCTCTGCTCTTATGATAAGTGTCCTTGGATCTTTAGTGACCACAGAGAGTCAGGACACCCGTTTAACTTCCCATCCGAAAGACGGCACCCTACATAGGGTAATGTCCCTAATCACTGCCCTGGTCAATTGGGATATATATATATTTTTTAGACCAGAGGAAAGAGTGGCTCCTACTGGCCCTCCAACACCACTTCCAGCAGCATCTGGTCTCCCATCCAGGAACACCAGGACCAACCCTGCTAGCTTCAGAGGCATGCCAGCAGTGGGATGCAGGGTGGTCTCCCATCCAAGGACCAACCAGGACCAACCCTGCTAGCTTCAGAGGCATGCCAGCAGTGGGATGCAGGGTGGTATGTTGCATCTTTCAGAAGCCAGAATGAGCCAAAATGAGGAACACTGTTTACACACAGTATACCATCTTAGGAGGGCTCTGACAGCTCCTAAACCTCCCTGACAGTACCTACACCTACCTAACAGCTCCTATACCTATCTGACAGTTACTTTACCTCCCTGACAGTACCTATACCTCCCTGATAGTTACTTTACCTATCTGACAGCTCATATACCTCCCTGATAGTTACTTTACCTACCTGACAGCTCATATACCTCCCTGATAGTTCCTATACCTCTCTGATAGTTCCTATACCTCCCTGATAGTTCATATACCTCCCTGATAGTTCCTATACCTACCTGATAGTTCCTATACCTACCTGATAGTTCATATACCTCCCTGATAGTTCCTATACCTCTCTGATAGTTCCTATACCTCTCTGATAGTTCCTATACCTCTCTGATAGTTCCTATACCTCTCTGATAGTTCCTATACCTCTCTGATAGTTCCTATACCTCCCTGATAGTTCCTATACCTCTCTGATAGTTCATATACCTCCCTGATAGTTCATATACCTCCCTGATAGTTCCTATACCTCTCTGATAGTTCCTATACCTCTCTGATAGTTCCTATACCTCCCTGATAGTTCCTATACCTCCCTGATAGTTCCTTTACTTACCTAACAGCTCATATACCTCCCTGATAGTTCATATACCTCCCTGATAGTTCCTATACCTCCCTGATAGTTCATATACCTCTCTGATAGTTACTATACCTCTCTGATAGTTCCTATACCTCTCTGATAGTTCCTATACCTCTCTGATAGTTCCTATACCTCCCTGATAGTTCATATACCTCTCTGATAGTTCCTATACCTCTGATAGTTCCTATACCTCTCTGATAGTTCCTATACCTCCCTGATAGTTCCTATACCTCTCTGATAGTTCCTATACCTCTCTGATAGTTCCTATACCTCTCTGATTGTTCCTATACCTCCCTGATAGTTCCTATACCTCTCTGATAGTTCCTATACCTCTCTGATAGTTCCAATACCTACATGATAGTTCCTATACCTCTCTGATAGTTCATATGCCTCTCTGATAGTTCATATACCTCTCTGATAGTTCATATACCTCTCTGATAGTTCATATACCTCTATGACAGTTCCTATACCTCTCTGATAGTTCCTATACCTCTCTGATAGTTCCTATACCTCTCTGATAGTTCCTATACTTCTCTGATAGTTCCTATACCTCTCTGATAGTTCATATACCTCTCTGATAGTTCATATACCTCTCTGATAGTTCATATACCTCTCTGTTAGTTCATATACCTCTCTGATAGTTCCTATACCTCTCTGATAGTTCCTATACCTCTCTAATAGTTCATATACCTCTCTGATAGTTCCTATACCTCTCTGATAGTTCCTATACCTCCCTGATAGTTCCTATACCTCCCTGATAGTTCCTTTACTTACCTAACAGCTCATATACCTCCCTGATAGTTCATATACCTCCCTGATAGTTCCTATACCTCCCTGATAGTTCATATACCTCTCTGATCGTTACTATACCTCTCTGATAGTTCCTATACCTCTCTGATAGTTCCTATACCTCTCTGATAGTTCCTATACCTCCCTGATAGTTCATATACCTCTCTGATAGTTCCTATACCTCTCTGATAGTTCCTATACCTCTGATAGTTCCTATACCTCTCTGATAGTTCCTATACCTCCCTGATAGTTCCTATACCTCTCTGATAGTTCCTATACCTCTCTGATTGTTCCTATACCTCTCTGATAGTTCCTATACCTCCCTGATAGTTCCTATACCTCTCTGATAGTTCCTATACCTCTCTGATAGTTCCAATACCTACATGATAGTTCCTATACCTCTCTGATAGTTCATATGCCTCTCTGATAGTTCATATACCTCTCTGATAGTTCATATACCTCTCTGATAGTTCATATACCTCTATGACAGTTCCTATACCTCTCTGATAGTTCCTATACCTCTCTGATAGTTCCTATACCTCTCTAATAGTTCATATACCTCTCTGATAGTTCCTATACCTCTCTGATAGTTCCTATACTTCTCTGATAGTTCCTATACCTCTCTGATAGTTCATATACCTCTCTGATAGTTCATATACCTCTCTGTTAGTTCATATACCTCTCTGATAGTTCCTATACCTCTCTGATAGTTCCTATACCTCTCTGATAGTTCCTATACCTCTCTAATAGTTCATATACCTCTCTGATAGTTCCTATACCTCTCTGATAGTTCCTATACCTCTCTGATAGTTCCTATACCTCTCTGATAGTTCATATACCTCCCTGATAGTTCATATACCTCTCTGATAGTTCCTATACCTACATGATAGTTCCTATACCTCTCTGATAGGTCATATACCTCTCTCATAGTTCATATACCTCTCTGATAGTTCATATACCTCTCTGATAGTTCCTATACCTCCCTGATAGTTCCTATACCTCTCTGATAGTTCCTATACCTCTGTGATAGTTCCTATACCTCTGTGATAGTTCTTATACCTCTGTGATAGTTCTTATACCTCTCTGATAGTTCATATACCTCTCTGATAGTTCATATACCTACCTGGCACTGAGACAGGTACAGCTCTGATATTTCCTATACCTACCTGAAATCGGTACATCAATACTCATGAAGTGTCTCAGAGTAGCCATTCTGATCTAGGATCAGTTTTGCCTTTTAGATCATAATGATTAAGTTTATATGGACAGGGGGGGGGGGCTGATCCAAGATCAGCACTCCTATTCTGAGAAGTTTTATGAATACGGGCCCAGAGCACTCACACTGATATGACCAGCGGCGTCTGGTTAGACAAGGGGCGGCGGTCTATGTATTTTTGTAAACAACAGCTGGTGCACGATATCTAAGGAAGTCTCGAGCTATTGCTCGCCTGAGGTAGAGGATCTCATGATAAGCTGTAGACCACACTATCTACCTAGGGAGTTTTCATCTGTATTCTTTGTAGCTGTTTACATGCCACCAGAGTCAGAGGCTGGCACTAAGACAGCATTGAATGAGCTGTATTCCGCCATAAGCAAACAAGAAAATGCTCACCCAGAGGCGGTGCTCCTAGTAGCCGGGGACTTTAATGCAGGGAAACTTAAATCCGTTTTACCAAATTTCTATCAGCATGTTAAATGTGCAACCAGAGGGAAAAGAACTCTGGACCACCTATACTCCACACACAGAGAAGCATACAAACCTCTCCCTCGCCTTCCATTTGGCAAATCTGACCATAATTCTATCCTCCTTATTCCTGCTTACAAGCAAAAATTAAAGCAAGAAGCACCAGTGACTAGATCAATAAAAAAGTGGTCAGATGAAGCAGATGCTAAGCTACAGGACTGTTTGCTAGCACAGACTGGAATATGTTACGGGATTCCTCCGATGGCATTGAGGAGTACACCACCTCAGTCACTGGCTTCATCAATAAGTGCATCGATGACGTCGTTCCCACAGTGACCATACGTACATACCCCAACCAGAAGCCATGGATTACAGGCAACATCCGCACTGAGCTAAAGGCTAGAGCTGCCACTTTCAAGGAGCAGGACTAACCCAGAAGCTTATAAGAAATCCCGCTATGCCCTCCGACGAACCATCAAACAGGCAAAGCGTCAATACAGGACTAAGATTGAATCGTACTACACCGGCTCTGATGCTCGTCGGATGTGGCAGGGCTTGCAAACCATTACAGACTACAAAGGGAAGCACAGCCGAGAGCTGCCCAGTGACACGAGCCTACCAGACGAGCTAAACTACATCTATGCTCGCTTCGAGGCAACAAGTAACACTGAAACATGCATGAGAGCACCAGCTGTTCTGGAAGACTGTGTGATCACGCTCTCCGCAGCCGATGTGAGTAAGACCTTTAAACAGGTCAACATTCACAAGGCCGCAGGGCCAGATGGATTACCAGGACGTGTACTGCGAACATGCGCTGACCAACTGGCAAGTGTCTTCACTGAAATGTTCAACCTCTCCCTGTCCGAGTCTGTAATACCAACATGTTTTAAGCAGACCACCATAGTCCCTGTGCTCAAGAACACTAAGGTAACCTGCCTAAACGACTACCGATCCGTAACACTCAAGTCTGTAGCCATGAAGTGCTTTGAAGGCAGGTCCCTAGACCCACTCCAATTTGCATACCGCCCTAACAGATCCACAGATGATGCAATCTCTATTGCACTCCACACTGCCCTTTCCCACCTGGACAAAAGGAACACCTATGTGATAATGTGCGTTCTCAGCCCGCTCCTGTACTCCCTGTTCACTCATGACTGCACTGCACAACAACCTCTCCCTCAATGTGATCAAGACAAAGGAGATGATTGTGGACTACAGGAAAAAGAGGACCGAGCATGCCCCCATTCTCATCGACGGGGCTGCAGTGGAGCAGGTTGAGAGCTTCAAGTTCCTTGGTGTCCACATCACCAACAAACTAACATGGTCCAAACACACCAAGACAGTCGTGAAGAGGGCACGACAAAACCTATTCCTCCTCAGGAGACTGAAAAGATTTGTCATGGGTCCTCAGATCCTTAAAAGGTTCTACAGCTGCACCATCGAGAGCCTCCGACCGAGCAGTTGCCATACCAGGCAGTGATAAAACCAGTAGTGCGAATGGCCCAGTACATCACTGGGGCCAAGCTTCCTGCCATCCAGGACCTCTATACCAGGCGGTGTCAGAGGAAGGCCCTAAAAATTGTCAAAGACTCCAGCCATCCTAGTCATAGACTGTACTCTCTGCTACCACACGGCAAGTGGTGCCAGAGCGCCACGTGTAGGCGCCACGTGTAGGTCCAAGAGGCTTCTAAACAGCTTCTACCCCCAAGCCAATAGACCCCCCCTCCACACTATTGCTACTCTCTGTTGTCATCTATGCATAGTCACTTTAATAACTCTACCTACATGTACATACTACCTCAACTAACCGGTGCCCCCGCACATAGACTCTGTACCGGTACCTCCCAGTATATAATCTCGCTATTGTTATTTTACTGCTGCTCTTTAATTACTTGTTACTTTTATCTCTTATTCTTATCCGTATTTTTTTGAAACTGCATTGTTGGTTAGGTGCTCGCAAGTAAGCATTTCACTGTGAGGTCTACTACACCTGTTGTATTCAGCATTTCACTGTGAGGTCTACTACACCTGTTGTATTCAGCATTTCACTGTGAGGTCTACACCTGTTGTATTCAGCATTTCACTGTAAGGTCTACACCTGTTGTATTCAGCATTTCACTGTAAGGTCTACTACACCTGTTGTATTCAGCATTTCACTGTGAGGTCTACTACACCTGTTGTATTCAGCATTTCACTGTGAGGTCTACTACACCTGTTGTATTCAGCATTTCACTGTGAGGTCTACTACACCTGTTGTATTCAGCATTTCACTGTGAGGTCTACTACACCTGTTGTATTCAGCATTTCACTGTGAGGTCTACTACACCTGTTGTATTCAGCATTTCACTGTGAGGTCTACTACACCTGTTGTATTCAGCATTTCACTGTGAGGTCTACTACACCTGTTGTATTCAGCATTTCACTGTGAGGTCTACTACACCTGTTGTATTCAGCATTTCACTGTGAGGTCTACTACACCTGTTGTATTCAGCATTTCACTGTGAGGTCTACTACACCTGTTGTATTCAGCATTTCACTGTGAGGTCTACTACACCTGTTGTATTCAGCATTTCACTGTGAGGTCTACTACACCTGTTGTATTCAGCATTTCACTGTGAGGTCTACTACACCTGTTGTATTCAGCATTTCACTGTGAGGTCTACTACACCTGTTGTATTCAGCATTTCACTGTGAGGTCTACTACACCTGTTGTATTCAGCATTTCACTGTGAGGTCTACTACACCTGTTGTATTCAGCATTTCACTGTGAGGTCTACTACACCTGTTGTATTCAGCATTTCACTGTGAGGTCTACTACACCTGTTGTATTCAGCATTTCACTGTGAGGTCTACTACACCTGTTGTATTCAGCATTTCACTGTGAGGTCTACTACACCTGTTGTATTCAGCATTTCACTGTGAGGTCTACTACACCTGTTGTATTCAGCATTTCACTGTGAGGTCTACTACACCTGTTGTATTCAGCATTTCACTGTGAGGTCTACTACACCTGTTGTATTCAGCATTTCACTGTGAGGTCTACTACACCTGTTGTATTCAGCATTTCACTGTGAGGTCTACTACACCTGTTGTATTCAGCATTTCACTGTGAGGTCTACTACACCTGTTGTATTCAGCATTTCACTGTGAGGTCTACTACACCTGTTGTATTCAGCATTTCACTGTGAGGTCTACTACACCTGTTGTATTCAGCATTTCACTGTGAGGTCTACTACACCTGTTGTATTCAGCATTTCACTGTGAGGTCTACTACACCTGTTGTATTCAGCATTTCACTGTGAGGTCTACTACACCTGTTGTATTCAGCATTTCACTGTAAGGTCTACTACACCTGTTGTATTCAGCATTTCACTGTTAGGTCTACTACACCTGTTGTATTCAGCATTTCACTGTGAGGTCTACTACACCTGTTGTATTCAGCATTTCACTGTGAGGTCTACTACACCTGTTGTATTCAGCATTTCACTGTGAGGTCTACTACACCTGTTGTATTCAGCATTTCACTGTGAGGTCTACTACACCTGTTATATTCAGCATTTCACTGTGAGGTCTACTACACCTGTTGTATTCAGCATTTCACTGTAAGGTCTACTACACCTGTTGTATTCAGCATTTCACTGTGAGGTCTACTACACCTGTTGTATTCAGCATTTCACTGTGAGGTCTACTACACCTGTTGTATTCAGCATTTCACTGTAAGGTCTACTACACCTGTTGTATTCAGCATTTCACTGTAAGGTCTACTACACCTGTTGTATTCAGCATTTCACTGTAAGGTCTACTACACCTGTTGTATTCAGCATTTCACTGTAAGGTCTACTACACCTGTTGTATTCAGCATTTCACTGTAAGGTCTACTACACCTGTTGTATTCAGCATTTCACTGTAAGGTCTACTACACCTGTTGTATTCAGCATTTCACTGTAAGGTCTACTACACCTGTTGTATTCAGCATTTCACTGTGAGGTCTACTACACCTGTTGTATTCAGCATTTCACTGTAAGGTCTACTACACCTGTTGTATTCAGCATTTCACTGTAAGGTCTACTACACCTGTTGTATTCAGCATTTCACTGTAAGGTCTACTACACCTGTTGTATTCAGCATTTCACTGTAAGGTCTACTACACCTGTTGTATTCAGCATTTCACTGTAAGGTCTACTACACCTGTTGTATTCAGCATTTCACTGTAAGGTCTACTACACCTGTTGTATTCAGCATTTCACTGTAAGGTCTACTACACCTGTTGTATTCAGCATTTCACTGAGGTCTTCTACACCTGTTGTATTCAGCATTTCACTGTAAGGTCTACTACACCTGTTGTATTCAGCATTTCACTGTAAGGTCTACTACACCTGTTGTATTCAGCATTTCACTGTGAGGTCTACTACACCTGTTGTATTCAGCATTTCACTGTGAGGTCTACTACACCTGTTGTATTCAGCATTTCACTGTGAGGTCTACTACACCTGTTGTATTCAGCATTTCACTGTGAGGTCTACTACACCTGTTGTATTCAGCATTTCACTGTAAGGTCTACTACACCTGTTGTATTCAGCATTTCACTGTTAGGTCTACTACACCTGCTGTATTCAGCATTTCACTGTAAGGTCTACTACACCTGTTGTATTCAGCATTTCACTGTTAGGTCTACTACACCTGTTGTATTCAGCATTTCACTGTTAGGTCTACTACACCTGTTGTATTCAGCATTTCACTGTGAGGTCTACTACACCTGTTGTATTCAGCATTTCACTGTGAGGTCTACTACACCTGTTGTATTCAGCATTTCACTGTGAGGTCTACTACACCTGTTGTATTCAGCATTTCACTGTAAGGTCTACTACACCTGTTGTATTCAGCATTTCACTGTGAGGTCTACTACACCTGTTGTATTCAGCATTTCACTGTGAGGTCTACTACACCTGTTGTATTCAGCGTCTGTGACTAATACAATTTGATTTGATTTGAAATCAGTCTTTCTCGGACTTTGACCATCGGATGTGAAACATTTGGGTCAGGTAGGAGGAATGTCTTTATATTTACTTCTGATCTGGTGGCATCTGGTTTTAGCAGATTAATTATATTCTGCTAAATTCAATACAAACTGTTTATTGAAAAAGAACGCAGGGAGATAAAGAGGTTGAATTCACAGCGCAGGTCAACTCAGGTTGTCAAATGAGAAAGAGGCTTCCCTCTGACTCCATCTTGATTATTTTATAACAGAAAAGCAGCTTATCCTACGACTTCGTGTTCAGGTCGTCTTCATCCCCACTGTAGACACACAGGTCACCTTCATCCCCACTGTAGACACACAGGCCGTCTTCATCCCCACTGTAGACACACAGGTCACCTTCATCCCCACTGTAGACACACAGGCCGTCTTCATCCCCACTGTAGACACACAGGCCGTCTTCATCCCCACTGTAGACACACAGGTCACCTTCATCCCCACTGTAGACACACAGGTCACCTTCATCCCCGCTGTAGACACACAGGTCACCTTCATCCCCGCTGTAGACACACAGGTCACCTTCATCCCCGCTGTAGACACACAGGTCACCTTCATCCCCACTGTAGACACACAGGTCGCCTTCATCCCCACTGTAGACACACAGGTCACCTTCATCCCCACTGTAGACACACAGGTCACCTTCATCCCCACTGTAGACACACAGGTCACCTTCATCCCCACTGTAGACACACAGGTCACCTTCATCCCCACTGTAGACACACAGGTCACCTTCATCCCCACTGTAGACACACAGGTCACCTTCATCCCCACTGTAGACACACAGGTCACCTTCATCCCCACTGTAGACACACAGGTCACCTTCATCCCCACTGTAGACACACAGGTCACCTTCATCCCCACTGTAGACACACAGGTCACCTTCATCCCCACTGTAGACACACAGGTCACCTTCATCCCGACTGTAGACACACAGGTCACCTTCATCCCCACTGTAGACACACAGGTCACCTTCATCCCCACTGTAGACACACAGGTCTCCTTCATCCCCACTGTAGACACACAGGTCACCTTCATCCCCACTGTAGACACACAGGTCTCCTTCATCCCCACTGTAGACACACAGGTCTCCTTCATCCCCACTGTAGACACACAGGTCTCCTTCATCCCCACTGTAGACACACAGGTCTCCTTCATCCCCACTGTAGACACACAGGTCACCTTCATCCCCACTGTAGACACACAGGTCACCTTCATCCCCACTGTAGACACACAGGTCTCCTTCATCCCCACTGTAGACACACAGGTCACCTTCATCCCCACTGTAGACACACAGGTCACCTTCATCCCCACTGTAGACACACAGGTCGCCTTCATCCCCACTGTAGACACACAGGCCGTCTTCATCCCCACTGTAGTCACACAGGTCGTATTCTTTTGTTTTCTCAAAAGGAAAACATCCACCTATCATTTTGTTCCAAATAGAGGACATTTATTCACATTGCTCATCTGTCAGAGCCATCTGGAAGTCATTCAAGTTATTATTGTATTTATTTTGAGGATTTATCTCTATTTCTGATCCCAGGGGAAGGGCAGGTCAATGAGACTGACTGCTGTGTCATAATGATTCAGACGATTAAAACACTTGTCTCCCATATCTTATTGGATTCATGTTGGAAATTAACTCAAAGGCTTTTGGGAAGCAACATATTAAACCTGGTTAACGTGAGAATAACAGATTAAACCTGGTTACCGTGAGGATAACAGATTCAACCTGGTTACTGTGAGGATAGCGTTGTACCAGAGAAACCACATGGTTCTACTGATCTCTACTGATGGCTTGGCTATATCTCGTCTGGTAATAACCTGGTCTAACTGCTGCTGCTCAGACTTGACTGAAACTAAGCCTTTTCCTGATATTCATTATTTCCTTTTTGTTTATATTTCTTATCCAAAAGTAATATGAAAACCACCAATAGTGCCCTAGACCACTGCGCCACCCGGGAGGCCCAAGATATCATAGTTTCATCTTCTTTTTATCGTCTTCGCTACTGATTGTTCCCAGTGAACCAACCGCGGTGTGTGAGCTGCAGCGTCACGGTAAGACGAGGCCCACAGAGACCCAGGAGTCTGGCCCACAGAGACCCAGGAGTCTGGCCCACAGAGACCCAGGAGTCTGGCCCACAGAGACCCAGGAGTCTGGCCCACAGAGACCCAGGAGTCTGGCCCACAGAGACCCAGGAGTCTGGCCCACAGAGACCCAGGAGTCTGGCCCACAGAGACCCAGGAGTCTGGGCCACAGAGATAGAGCCATTAGTACGATGCCAGTGGATCCATACAGATTACTGAACTAATGTGCTGGAGCCTCCAGAGTCTGATCTGAGGTGTGGATAAGCACAGACATGATGGGGAACTTGGCCTATGCAATTGAAACACTTTGTGATGGGGAGGATGCAGGGAGGAACTTGGCCTACGCAATTAATCCTTAAGAGTCTATTGACCCACCCGTGCATCAATCTAAGTAACATAATAATAAAAAATCCACATTATCATTCGTTAGTTAAAGCTAGAGATATCAGGTTTTTTCAATCCACTCAATCCACCACATCCACCCGTGTTGCACTTCCCCATCTGCGGTGGAAGGTGGCCGAGCTACAGCGTTGTTTGTCAGACCAGGAGACATCCTGAAAATTGGTCTTCTCACAAAAAATGTCTGTAGCGTCCGAATGGTTTCGGCCTACAAACTATTAAAAGGGGAGACTCTCACGAACACGATGGTGGTCTTCGTTTTGCTCTACGATCCCCACAAGCCCCTATCGTCTGAAGTCAGTACCGTCGATGTGCAACTTGTGTTTGTATTATCCAAACCATTTGGGATACAAACTAATGTGACCCCACTGTGGAAAGGGGAGCTTATCACCAACACCTTGACTGGATAAACCTGCCCCTGGATAAACCTGCCCCTGGATAAACCTGACCCTGGATAACCCTGACCCTGGATAACCCTGACCCTGGATAACCCTGACCCTGGATAACCCTGACCCTGGATAACCCTGACCCTGGATAAACCTGACCCTGGATAAACCTGATTGAATAACCCTGACCCTGGATAACCCTGACCCTGGATAACCCTGACCCTGGATAAACCTGATTGAATAACCCTGACCCTGGATAACCCTGACCCTGGATAAACCTGATTGAATAACCCTGACCCTGGATAATCCTGACCCTGGATAACCCTGACCCTGGATAACCCTGACCCTGGATAAACCTGATTGAATAACCCTGACCCTGGATACACCTGATTGAATAACCCTGACCCTGGATAACCCTGACCCTGGATAACCCTGACCCTGGATAAACCTGATTGAATAACCCTGACCCTGGATAATCCTGACCCTGGATAACCCTGACCCTGGATAACCCTGACCCTGGATAACCCTGACCCTGGATAAACCTGATTGAATAACCCTGACCCTTGAACAATATATGCTTCAGCAATCAGGACCGTTTTTACATGTATCTTAGTGTGATGTGATTGATAACATAAGAACTACTACTGTATATAACTACAACCTACTAAACTACTAATAATAAATTAAAATGATGAAAACAAATTCATCATCATCAGTGCAATAGATACTGCTGTTACATTGTTCCAATAAGGGCGTGCACCATGGGGTCTACCGCTTCAAGCTCCGCCTCCAATGACAGAGCTCAATACGCCGCCCTCATTCATACCGGTTAGAATACACAGACACGGTACACGGGACGCGGCTGCGCCCTATCCCAGACGGACGGGCTGTTTTGTTTTGACGTGTTTTAAATCCAGTTAACAACTGCTTTTTTTACTGGGACGTTAATAGGAATTCGTGGTTTACCTGATCTGGATTCCCGTTTTGAGAAGAAAGAGTGCGAATGGAACTTCTCTCATCTTGACGTCAGCTCGGGAGTGGAAGTCATCTGGGATTACATATTCCGCCTCAGCGCTACTGTGGTACCTGGAATCTAAGATTAGAAGAGTTTTGTGGAGGATAATTTATTTGAAATGGATTCTTTCTTTGTGAAGGTAAGATAAAAGTCTAAACAAAATATTTTGAGGCATTGTAGCAGCTTCGAAACGTTGTTTCATTTCAAAGTGACTGCATGAACCGGGAGCGTCTTTGTTACATCTTTACGAGCAGTGAGCACTTTTTATGTCGCGGAGGTTTTGTATTGTGTTTTACAGCGGTCCTCTTCTGCTGCAAATTAAAAACAAACAATCATGGGTTATTTCGCTCGTAAAGGGTGAGACGCTAGCATATGGTTTACAGTACTTTATGCAGTAGGATATGTGTTGTAGACTAGTAGTAAGTAATAGCAGTAGCAGCAGTGGGACACAGCCAGACACAATAGGCATCCTGAGCTCTGCTCTGGGCTGGGATAGCTTGACTGCTGAGCTCTGGGCTGGGATAGCTCGATGGCTGAGCTCTGGGCTGGGCTGGGATAGCTCGACGGCTGAGCTCTGCTCTGGGCTGGGATAGCTCGACGGCTGAGCTCTGCTCTGGGCTGGGATAGCTCGACGGCTGAGCTCTGCTCTGGGCTGGGATAGCTCGACGGCTGAGCTCTGGGCTGGGCTGGGATAGCTCGACGGCTGAGCTCTGGGCTGGGATAGCTCGACGGCTGAGCTCTGCTCTGGGCTGGGATAGCTTGACTGCTGAGCTCTGCTCTGGGCTGGGATAGCTTGACTGCTGAGCTCTGCTCTGGGATAGCTTGACTGCTGAGCTCTTGGCTGGGATAGCTTGACTGCTGAGCTCTGGGCTGGGATAGCTTGACTGCTGAGCTCTTGGCTGGGATAGCTTGACTGCTGAGCTCTGGGCTGGGTTAGCTTGACTGCTGAGCTCTTGGCTGGGATAGCTTGACTGCTGAGCTCTGGGCTGGGATAGCTTGACTGCTGAGCTCTTGGCTGGGATAGCTCGACGGCTGAGCTCTGGGCTGGGATAGCTCGACGGCTGAGCTCTGGGCTGGGATAGCTCGACTGCTGAGCTCTGGGCTGGGATAGCTCGACGGCTGAGCTCTGCTCTGGGCTGGGATAGCTCGACGGCTGAGCTCTGGGCTGGGATAGCTTGACTGCTGAGCTCTGGGCTGGGATAGCTTGACTGCTGAGCTCTGGGATGGGATAGCTTGACTGCTGAGCTCTTGGCTGGGATAGCTTGACTGCTGAGCTCTGGGCTGGGATAGCTTGACTGCTGAGCTCTTGGCTGGGATAGCTCGACGGCTGAGCTCTTGGCTGGGATAGCTTGACTGCTGAGCTCTGGGCTGGGATAGCTTGACTGCTGAGCTCTTGGCTGGGATAGCTTGACTGCTGAGCTCTGGGCTGGGATAGCTTGACTGCTGAGCTCTTGGCTGGGATAGCTTGACTGCTGAGCTCTGGGCTGGGATAGCGCGACGGCTGAGCTCTGGGCTGGGATAGCGCGACGGCTGAGCTCTGGGCTGGGATAGCGCGACGGCTGAGCTCTGGGCTGGGATAGCGCGACGGCTGAGCTCTGGGCTGGGATAGCGCGACGGCTGAGCTCTGGGCTGGGATAGCGCGACGGCTGAGCTCTGGGCTGGGATAGCGCGACGGCTGAGCTCTGGGCTGGGATAGCGCGACGGCTGAGCTCTGGGCTGGGATAGCGCGACGGCTGAGCTCTGGGCTGGGATAGCTCGACGGCTGAGCTCTGGGCTGGGATAGCGCGACGGCTGAGCTCTGGGCTGGGATAGCTCGACCGCAGGATGCAGCTGGACTGTCTGTCCTGGGGAAAGGACAACTTAAAACAAGTTTACTACATGTCCACATGTCACACACTTCTAAATCTCTGTTGTTTAAGGCACAAGGACGAGCCTCCTATCTGAAGTCCAGCCCTGTTGATCTCATCAGCCCATAGACCAGGCAGTCTATCTCATGGTGAATGATGACATCACCTTCCCCATGGTCCATCAACCTTCTATTGGCAGACATTGTTACCTATAACTGGTAGGGGCATAAGCCTACTGGCAGACATTGTTACCTATAACTGGTAGGGGCATAAGCCTACTGGCAGACATTGTTACCTATAACTGGTAGGGGCATAAGCCTACTGGCAGACATTGTTACCTATAACTGGTAGGGGCATAAGCCTACTGGCAGACATTGTTACCTATAACTGGTAGGGGCATAAGCCTACTGGCAGACATTGTTACCTATAACTGGTAGGGGCATAAGCCTACTGGCAGACATTGTTACCTATAACTGGTAGGGGCATAAGCCTACTGGCAGACATTGTTACCTATAACTGGTAGGGGCATAAGCCTACTGGCAGACATTGTTACCTATAACTGGTAGGGGCATAAGCCTACTGGCAGACATTGTTACCTATAACTGGTAGGGGCATAAGCCTAATTATGTCACTAGGCATGAAAGGAGACCGCCCAGCCCCACATGGGAAACAGAGAGAATGTATCTGAAGTCTACCCTTTGAACTCTGACAAAACCAGAGTCCTGGTCTCTTTCCCCTATGCATTTCCTGCCAGGGTGTGATGTGTCATGTCTAAGTACACACTGACGACCCCTGTGATGTCATTATGACCCCTGAACTACTACGGCCCTATTGTTAAACTCCTCCCTTCTCACTCGTCGTCCTATTCTGTCTTCCACCCCATCCCCTCTAACCCTTACCCGTGCTCCCCCTGGCCCAGTGTCAGCACTTAACATCCCCTCTAACCCTTACCCTTGCTCCCCGTGGCCCAGTGTCAGCACTTAACATCCCCTCTAACCCTTACCCTTGCTCCCCGTGGCCCAGTGTCAGCACTCACAACATCCCCTCTAACCTTTCAATGCTGAAACCAAGGTGTCTTTATTTAGACAGGGAGTCAATGCTGAGACCAGGGTGTCTTTATTTAGACAGGGAGTCAATGCTGAGACCAGGGTGTCTTTATTTAGACAGGGAGTCAATGCTGAGACCAAGGTGTCTTCATTTAGACAGGGGGTCAATGCTGAGACCAAGGTGTCTTTATTTAGACAGTGAGTCAATGCTGAGACCAAGGTGTCTTATTTAGACAGTGAGTCAATTCTGAGACCAAGGTCTCTTTATTTAGACAGGGAGTCAATGCTGAGACCAAGGTGTCTTCATTTAGACAGGGGGTCAATGCTGCGACCAAGGTGTCTTTATTTAGACAGGGAGTCAATTCTGAGAACAAGGTGTCTTTATTTAGACAGGGAGTCAATGCTGAGACCAAGGTGTCTTTATTTAGACAGGGAGTCAATGCTGAGACCAAGGTGTCTTTATTTAGACAGGGAGTCAATGCTGAGACCAAGGTGTCTTTATTTAGACAGGGAGTCAATGCTGAGACCAGGGTGTCTTTATTTAGACAGGGAGTCAATGCTGAGACCAAGGTCTCTTTATTTAGACAGGGAGTCAATGCTGAGACCAAGGTGTCTTTATTTTGACAGGGAGTCAATGCTGAGACCAAGGTGTCTTTATTTAGACAGGGAGTCAATGCTGAGACCAAGGTGTCTTTATTTAGACAGGGAGTCAATGCTGAGACCAAGGGGTCTTTATTTAGACAGGGAGTCAATGCTGAGACCAAGGGGTCTTTATTTAGACAGGGAGTCAATGCTGAGACCAAGGGGTCTTTATTTAGACAGGGAGTCAATGCTGAGACCAAGGGGTCTTTATTTAGACAGGGAGTCAATGCTGAGACCAAGGGGTCTTTATTTAGACAGGGAGTCAATGCTGAGACCAAGGGGTCTTTATTTAGACAGGGAGTCAATGCTGAGACCAAGGTGTCTATATTTAGACAGGGAGTCAATGCTGAGACCAAGGTATCTTTATTTAGACAGGGAGTCAATGCTGAGACCAAGGTCTCTTTATTTTCGCTATACACATCACTTTACACATCGCTATATACATCTCACATCGCCATATACACATCACCATATACACCTCCCTATATACACATCACTATATACAGTGGGGAGAACAAGTATTTGATACACTGACGATTTTGCAGGTTTTCCTACTTACAAAGCATGTAGAGGTCTGTAATTTTTATCATAGGTACACTTCAACTATGAGAGACGGAATCTAAAACAAAAATCCAGAAAATCACATTGTATGATTTTTAAGTAATTAATTTGCATTTTATTGCATGACATAAGTATTTGATACATCAGAAAAGCAGAACTTAATATTTGGTACAGAAACCTTTGTTTGCAATTACAGAGATCATACGTTTCCTGTAGTTCTTGACTAGGTTTGCACACACTGCAGCAGGGATTTTGGCCCACTCCTCCCTACAGATCTTCTCCAGATCCTTCAGGTTTCGGGGCTGTCGCTGGGCAATACGGACTTTCAGCTCCCTCCAAAGATTTTCTATTGGGTTCAGGTCTGGAGACTGGCTAGGCCACTCCAGGACCTTGAGATGCTTCTTACGGAGCCACTCCTTAGTTGCCATGGCTGTGTGCTTCGTGTCGTTGTCATGCTGGAAGACCCAGCCACGACCCATCTTCAATGCTCTTACTGAGGGAAGGAGGTTGTTGGCCAAGATCTTGCGATACATGGCCCCATCCATCCTCCCCTCAATACGGTGCAGTCGTCCTGTCCCCTTTGCAGAAAAGCATCCCCAAAGAATGATGTTTCCACCTCCATGCTTCACGGTTGGGATGGTGTTCTTGGGGTTGTACTCATACTTCTTCTTCCTCCAAACACGGCGAGTGGAGTTAGACCAAAAAGCTCTATTTTTGTCTCATCAGACCACATGACCTTCTCCCATTCCTCCTCTGGATCATCCAGATGGTCATTGGCAAACTTCAGACAGGCCTGGACATGCACTGGCTTAAGCAGGGGGACCTTGCGTCCGCTGCAGGATTTTAATCCATGACGGCGTAGTGTGTTACTAATGGTTTTCTTTGAGACTGTGGTCCCAGCTCTCTTCAGGTCATTGACCAGGTCCTGCCGTGTAGTTCTGGGCTGATCCCTCACCTTCCTCATGATCATTGATGCCCCACGAGGTGAAGTCTTGCATGGAGCCCCAGACCGAGGGTGATTGACCGTCATCTTGAACTTCTTCCATTTTCTAATAATTGCGCCAACAGTTGTTTCCTTCTCACCAAGCTGCTTGCCTATTGTCCTGTAGCCCATCCCAGCCTTGTACAGGTCTACAATTTATCCCTGATGTCCTTACACAGCTCTCTGGTCTTGGCCATTGTGGAGAGGTTGGAGTCTGTTTGATTGAGTGTGTGGACAGGTGTCTTTTATACAGGTAACGAGTTCAAACAGGTGCAGTTAATACAGGTAATGAGTGGAGAACAGGAGGGCTTCTTAAAGAAAAACTAACAGGTCTGTGAGAGCCGGAATTCTTACTGGTTGGTAGGTGATCAAATACTTATGTCATGCAATAAAATGCAAATTAATTACTTAAAAATCATACAATGTGATTTTCTGGATTTTTGTTTTAGATTCCGTCTCTCACAGTTGAAGTGTACCTATGATAAAAATGACAGACCTCTACATGCTTTGTAAGTAGGAAAACCTGCAAAATCGGCAGTGTATCAAATACTTGTTCTCCCCACTGTACATCAATATGCACTATACACATTAATATACACTTGAATAATGTTATAGGTTTTGGTTTTTCCATTTATGTTTTGAATAGCTCGTTAGTACCGATTGGCGTCACCTCGTTAGTCAGTATGTGTTACACCTGTGCTGGTTGCCATCTCGTTAGTGGGAAGGTGTTTCACCTGTACTGGCACGGGTACTATTTAAGAGTGGCTGGCCCAGAATAGATCAAATTGTGACTGGAAGTGGTTCAGCAAAAAGCACTGGCTGAGTAGCATGAGTGTGCCTAATGAGGTTTTAATCTGTCAGGATGTGTGTATGCAGAGAGACAAGAACACAGGCCCCTGTTCACATACATCTCTCTTCACCTCAAATACACCCACCCAGAAGAACAGGATGCTCCAGAACAGGACAGCAGTACCTGGCAGCAGACAGGCCAGGAGGGAGTTAGTGAGTAGTGGGCAGTCTGGATAGTGGACAGGACTCAGTGTGTTCATCTGGTGACTCCAGCTAATGAGTCTTAGGGTTCAGCCTTTGCGACTGAGAGGATGTGTTAGAGAGCAGTGACAGATCCCAGAACCCAACTGGCTGTCTCCCCCAGGCAGCAGCACACAGATGCACATTAAAGGGTTCAAAAGAGCATCAACATAAATCTAGATCACCAGACACACATTTTACAGTAAAATCTAGATCACCAGACACACATTTTACAGTAAAATCTAGATCACCAGACACACATTTTACAGTAAAACCTAGATCACCAGACACATATTTTACAGTAAAATCTAGATCACCAGACTCACTAATTTTTCTATAAAATCTAGATCAACAGACTCACTAATTTTTCTATAAAATCTAGATCAACAGACTCACTAATTTTACAGTAAAATCGAGATCAACAGACTCACACATTTTACTGTAACATCTAATGAATACGACACTCCCTATAAGAGTAGATGTAACACCAACATGTGTTATCGTTCAGCCATCTCTGGATTCCACTGAGTCTCTGTGAGGGAGTTGGTGTAATCCTTCACTTCCCACTGGCCAAAAACTGGTTCAATCAACCTTGTCATTTCAACAACAAAAAATGTAATGTGATGACGTTGAGTCAACGTGAAACCGGTTATCACACTGGGCGTCACACTGGTTGTCACACTGGTTATCACACTGGTTGTCACACTGGTTGTCACACTGGTTGTCACACTGGTTGTCACACTGGTTGTCACACTGGTTGTCACACTGGTTGTCACACTGGTTATCACACTGGTTGTCACACTGGTTGTCACACTGGGCGTCACACTGGTTATCACACTGGTTGTCACACTGGTTGTCACACTGGTTGTCACACTGGTTGTCACACTGGTTGTCACACTGGTTGTCACACTGGGCGTCACACTGGTTGTCACACTGGGCGTCACACTGGTTGTCACACTGGGCGTCACACTGGGCGTCACACTGGGCGTCACACTGGTTATCACACTGGTTATCACACTGGTTGTCACACTGGGCGTCACACTGGGCGTCACACTGGGCGTCACACTGGGCGTCACACTGGGCGTCACACTGGGCGTCACACTGGGCGTCACACTGGGCGTCACACTGGGCGTCACACTGGGCGTCACACTGGGCGTCACACTGGGCGTCACACTGGGCGTCACACTGGGCGTCACACTGGGCGTCACACTGGGCGTCACACTGGGCGTCACACTGGGCGTCACACTGGGCGTCACACTGGGCGTCACACTGGGCGTCACACTGGGCGTCACACTGGGCGTCACACTGGGCGTCACACTGGGCGTCACACTGGGCGTCACACCGGTTGTCACACCGGTTATCACACTGGTTGTGTTGCTGTGTAGATCAGGAATGTTTGTGCTGTCACATCATATTGTGTATGGATACTTTTGTGTATATAGTGTATGTGGACACCCCTTCAAATTAGTAGATTCGGCTATTTCAGCCACACCCGTTGCTGACAGGTACATCAAATTGAGCACACAGCCATGCAATCTCCATAGACAAACATTGGCAGTAGAATGGCCTTACTGAAGAGCTCAGTGACTTTCAACATGTCACCGTCAGAGGATACCACCTTTCCAACAAGTCAGTTCGTCACATTTCTGCCCTGCTAGAGGTGCCCCGGTCAACTGTAAGTGTTACTGTTAAGTGAAAATGTCTAGAAGCAACAAAGGCTCAGCCGCAAAGTGTTGATGAGGAAGTCGGGAGTCTGAACGTCTGACAGTCAAAGAGAGCCACAGTCCTTTAATCACCCGAACCATTCCAATCAAAGCTCTGCTCGGTGGAATCAGGTTGTATTAGATAACCATGGTTGGCTGGAGAAAGGAGAGTAGAAGTCCAAGGTTGATTACATCTGACCTCTGTTATGTGATGTTCCCACATCCTCTGGTGTCAGAGGAGACTACCCTCATGTTGCTCCTCCTGGGAGGAGCCAGATGATGAGCGTGTCTGGGTTTGTCCTGCTGGAAGGCGGCCCATGTGCTCCCTCGATGGTGTTCACCAGTCTGATTTCAGGCCGGGTCATAGGACCATGTCTGCTGCAACCTTGGTGTTAAATGATGTGGTAAAGGGTATGGATGAGAGCATCCCCGGCGCGTCCATAAGGCTAGGGGAGCTTTCCCTAAAGTCAATTATATAGCCTCATTAGTCTACTCCTGTCTATACAGCGATAAATACACTCATTCACAATGGGCTACTAAAGCATGATTTGGCCATAGAGGATCATTACAGTCTCCATTAGCTGTATTGTTTAAAATAGGAAGGAAAGGCACCGTGAGCTATTTGGGCAGCAGTACCAAAATACACAGACCCATGCATACTAACACACCATAACATACCCACTATACACACGTACACATGGACTTTGTGTTATAGATGTGTGGTAGAAGACTAGAGCTCTGAGGGCATCACACTTAATATGTTGTGAAGTCTGTTATGAATGTATTGTATTGGTTTTAAAATGTATAACTGCTTTAATGTTGCTGGACCCCAGGAAGAGTAGCTGCTGCCTTGGAATTAGCTAATGGGGATCCATAATAAACCCCAGGAAGAGTAGCTGCTGCCTTGGCAGGAACTAATGGGGATGCATAATAAACCCCAGGAAGAGTAGCTGCTGCTTTGGCAGGAACTAATGGGGATCCATAATAAACCCCAGGAAGAGTAGCTGCTGCCTTGGCAGGAAGTAATGTGGATCCATAATAAACCCCAGGAAGAGTAGCTGCTGCTTTGGCAGGAACTAATGGGGATCCATAATAAACCCCAGGAAGAGTAGCTGCTGCCTTGGCAGGAAGTAATGTGGATCCATAATAAACCCCAGGAAGAGTAGCTGCTGCTTTGGCAGGAACTAATGGGGATCCATAATAAACCCCAGGAAGAGTAGCTGCTGCCTTGGCAGGAACTAATGGGGATCCATAATAAACCCCAGGAAGAGTAGCTGCTTTGGTAACAGCTTATGGGCATCCATAGTAAATACAAATACAAATAGATGATTGTTGAGTTGCGACTGTCAGTGAAAAGAAGAGAGGCAATATTTCAAAATACATATTTTGGAAAGCAAATGGTTATTGCTCTAGGTCACACATCTTGCTGCTGTGATGAAACACTGGTATTTCACCCAGGAGATATGGGAGTTTATCAAAATCTGATTTGTTTTTGAATTCTTTGTGTATCTGTGTAATCTGAGGGAAATATGTGTCTCTAATATGGTCATACATTTGGCAGGAGGTTAGGAAGTGCAGCTCAGTTTCCACCTCATTTTGTGGGCAGTGTGCACATAGGCCGCCGTAGGCAGAACTGGCTCTCAAGAGAAGACAGGCTTTCTCAATAGCAAGGCTATGCTCACTGAGTCTATACATAGTCAAAGCTCTCCTTAAGTTTGGGTCAGTCACAGCGGTCAGGTATTCTGCCACTGTGTACTCTCTGTTTAGGGACAAATAGCATTCTAGTTTGCTCTGTTTTTTTGTTAATTCTTTCCAATGTGTCAAGTATCTATCTTTTTGTTTTCTCATGATTTGGTCTAATTGTGTTGCTGTCCTGGGCCTCTGTGGGGTCTTTGCCTAGTTCTGCCCTGCATGTATTGTTTGTAGTTTTCCTCTGGACATGCAGGGTTTCAATTGGATGTTTGTCCCATTGGGGGAAACCTTGTCTTGCAAGTGAACCTCGCTGCCATAAAGTGCAGTTGGTTCAATGACACATTCCATTAGTTTTAGCCAAATTTGAATTTGTTTTTTAATAGCGTAGAATGCCCTCTCTCTTTGTCTGCCAGTCTGCCAGTCTGTCTGCCAGTCTGCCAGTCTGCCAGTCTGCCAGTCTGCCAGTCTGCCTGTCTGCCAGTCTGCCAGTCTGCCTGTCTGCCTGTCTGCCTGTCTGTCTGTCTGTCTCTGTCTCTCTCTGTCTCTCTCTCTGTCTCTCTCTCTGTCTCTCTCTCTCTGTCTCTCTCTCTGTCTCTCTCTCTGTCTCTCTCTCTGTCTCTCTCTCTGTCTCTGTCTCTGTCTCTCTGTCTCTCTGTCTCTCTGTCTCTCTGTCTCTCTGTCTCTCTGTCTCTGTCTCTGTCTCTGTCTCTGTCTCTGTCTCTGTCTCTGTCTCTCTCTCTCTCTCTGTCTCTCTCTGTCTCTCTCTCTCTCTTTCTCTGTCCTCTCTCTCTCTCTCTCTCTCTCTCTCTCTCTCTCTCTCTCTCTCTCTCTCTTCTCTCTCTCTCTCTCTCTCTCTCTCTCTCTCTCTCTCTCTGTCTCTCTCTACCTCTTGACATTGGAATTCTGTCACTTCCTCCAGCTGTCCTGTGGGGTGTATATCTGAGATATAGATGGCATCTGAAGTCATAGCTCTTCCTCTTCAGCCAGACTGCTCTACTCAGGAAGGAAACGGATCCTGCTTTAGACATATCATTGGTTCTTGCCAGTCAGTGCTATTGGCCACACCTACTCCTTTGTTGTCAAGGGTGACATACAGTGTATGTCATTTAGCACTAAGCTCACAACAGTGAGCTGGTGTAGTGTACTATCTAGTGGTCTGGATACAGCTGGTGTAGTGCACTATCTAGTGGTCTGGATACAGCTGGTGTAGTGTACTATCTAGTGGACTGGATACAGCTGGTGTAGTGTACTATCTAGTGGTCTGGATACAGCTGGTGTAGTGTACTATCTAGTGGACTGGATACAGCTGGTGTAGTGTACTATCTAGTGGACTGGATACAGCTGGTGTAGTGTACTATCTAGTGGTCTGGATACAGCTGGTGTAGTGTACTATCTAGTGGACTGGATACAGCTGGTGTAGTGTACTATCTAGTGGACTGGGTACAGCTGGTGTAGTGTACTATCTAGTGGTCTGGATACAGCTGGTGTAGTGTACTATCTAGTGGTCTGGATACAGCTGGTGTAGTGTACTATCTAGTGGACTGGATACAGCTGGTGTAGTGTACTATCTAGTGGACTGGGTACAGCTGGTGTAGTGTACTATCTAGTGGACTGGATACAGCTGGTGTAGTGTACTATCTAGTGGTCTGGATACAGCTGGTGTAGTGTACTATCTAGTGGACTGGATACAGCTGGTGTAGTGTACTATCTAGTGGACTGGGTACAGCTGGTGTAGTGTACTATCTAGTGGTCTGGATACAGCTGGTGTAGTGTACTATCTAGTGGTCTGGATACAGCTGGTGTAGTGTACTATCTAGTGGACTGGATACAGCTGGTGTAGTGTACTATCTAGTGGACTGGGTACAGCTGGTGTAGTGTACTATCTAGTGGTCTGGATACAGCTGGTGTAGTGTACTATCTAGTGGTCTGGATACAGCTGGTGTAGTGTACTATCTAGTGGACTGGATACAGCTGGTGTAGTGTACTATCTAGTGGTCTGGATACAGCTGGTGTAGTGTACTATCTAGTGGTCTGGGTACAGCTGGTGTAGTGTACTATCTAGTGGACTGGATACAGCTGGTGTAGTGTACTATCTAGTGGTCTGGATACAGCTGGTGTAGTGTACTATCTAGTGGACTGGATACAGCTGGTGTAGTGTACTATCTAGTGGTCTGGATACAGCTGGTGTAGTGTACTATCTAGTGGTCTGGATACAGCTGGTGTAGTGTACTATCTAGTGGACTGGATACAGCTGGTGTAGTGTACTATCTAGTGGACTGGGTACAGCTGGTGTAGTGTACTATCTAGTGGTCTGGATACAGCTGGTGTAGTGTACTATCTAGTGGACTGGATACAGCTGGTGTAGTGTACTATCTAGTGGACTGGATACAGCTGGTGTAGTGTACTATCTAGTGGTCTGGATACAGCTGGTGTAGTGTACTATCTAGTGGACTGGATACAGCTGGTGTAGTGTACTATCTAGTGGACTGGATACAGCTGGTGTAGTGTACTATCTAGTGGACTGGATACAGCTGGTGTAGTGTACTATCTAGTGGTCTGGATACAGCTGGTGTAGTGTACTATCTAGTGGACTGGATACAGCTGGTGTAGTGTACTATCTAGTGGTCTGGATACAGCTGGTGTAGTGTACTATCTAGTGGTCTGGATACAGCTGGTGTAGTGTACTATCTAGTGGACTGGATACAGCTGGTGTAGTGTACTATCTAGTGGACTGGATACAGCTGGTGTAGTGTACTATCTAGTGGTCTGGATACAGCTGGTGTAGTGTACTATCTAGTGGACTGGATACAGCTGGTGTAGTGTACTATCTAGTGGTCTGGATACAGCTGGTGTAGTGTACTATCTAGTGGTCTGGATACAGCTGGTGTAGTGCACTATCTAGTGGTCTGGATACAGCTGGTGTAGTGTACTATCTAGTGGTCTGGATACAGCTGGTGTAGTGTACTATCTAGTGGTCTGGATACAGCTGGTGTAGTGTACTATCTAGTGGTCTGGATACAGCTGGTGTAGTGTACTATCTAGTGGTCTGGATACAGCTGGTGTAGTGTACTATCTAGTGGACTGGATACAGCTGGTGTAGTGTACTATCTAGTGGACTGGGTACAGCTGGTGTAGTGTACTATCTAGTGGACTGGGTACAGCTGGTGTAGTGTACTATCTAGTGGTCTGGATACAGCTGGTGTAGTGTACTATCTAGTGGACTGGGTACAGCTGGTGTAGTGTACTATCTAGTGGTCTGGATACAGCTGGTGTAGTGTACTATCTAGTGGACTGGATACAGCTGGTGTAGTGTACTATCTAGTGGACTGGATACAGCTGGTGTAGTGTACTATCTAGTGGTCTGGATACAGCTGGTGTAGTGTACTATCTAGTGGTCTGGATACAGCTGGTGTAGTGTACTATCTAGTGGTCTGGATACAGCTGGTGTAGTGTACTATCTAGTGGACTGGGTACAGCTGGTGTAGTGTACTATCTAGTGGTCTGGATACAGCTGGTGTAGTGTACTATCTAGTGGTCTGGATACAGCTGGTGTAGTGTACTATCTAGTGGTCTGGATACAGCTGGTGTAGTGTACTATCTAGTGGTCTGGATACAGCTGGTGTAGTGTACTATCTAGTGGACTGGGTACAGCTGGTGTAGTGTACTATCTAGTGGTCTGGATACAGCTGGTGTAGTGTACTATCTAGTGGTCTGGATACAGCTGGTGTAGTGTACTATCTAGTGGACTGGATACAGCTGGTGTAGTGTACTATCTAGTGGACTGGATACAGCTGGTGTAGTGTACTATCTAGTGGACTGGATACAGCTGGTGTAGTGTACTATCTAGTGGACTGGGTACAGCTGGTGTAGTGTACTATCTAGTGGACTGGATACAGCTGGTGTAGTGTACTATCTAGTGGTCTGGATACAGCTGGTGTAGTGTACTATCTAGTGGACTGGATACAGCTGGTGTAGTGTACTATCTAGTGGACTGGATACAGCTGGTGTAGTGTACTATCTAGTGGTCTGGATACAGCTGGTGTAGTGTACCGGTACAGAGTCAATGTGGAGGCTATATACAGGGGGTACCGGTACAGAGTCAATGTGGAGACTATATACAGGGGGTACCGGTATAATGTGGAGACTATATACAGGTGGTACTGGTACAGAGTCAATGTGGAGGCTATATACAGGGGGTACCGGTACCGAGTCAATGTGGAGGCTATATACAGGGGGTACCGGTACAGAGTCAATGTGGAGGCTATATACAGGGGGTACCGGTACAATGTGGAGGCTATATACAGGGGGTACCGGTACAATGTGGAGACTATATACAGGTGGTACTGGTACAGAGTCAATGTGGAGGCTATATACAGGGGGTACCGGTACAGAGTCAATGTGGAGGCTATATACAGGGGGTACAGGTACAGAGTCAATGTGGAGGCTATATACAGGGGGTACCGGTACAGAGTCAATGTGGAGGCTATATACAGGGGGTACCGGTACAATGTGGAGGCTATATACAGGGGGTACCGGTACAGAGTCAATGTGGAGACTATATACAGGGGGTACCGGTATAATGTGGAGACTATATACAGGTGGTACTGGTACAGAGTCAATGTGGAGGCTATATACAGGGGGTACCGGTACCGAGTCAATGTGGAGGCTATATACAGGGGGTACCGGTACAGAGTCAATGTGGAGGCTATATACAGGGCGTACCGGTACAGAGTCAATGTGGAGGCTATATACAGGGGGTACCGGTACAATGTGGAGGCTATATACAGGGGGTACCGGTACAATGTGGAGGCTATATACAGGGGGTACCGGTACAATGTGGAGACTATATACAGGTGGTACTGGTACAGAGTCAATGTGGAGGCTATATACAGGGGGTACCGGTACAGAGTCAATGTGGAGGCTATATACAGGGGGTACAGGTACAGAGTCAATGTGGAGGCTATATACAGGGGGTACCGGTACAGAGTCAATGTGGAGGCTATATACAGGGGGTACCGGTACAATGTGGAGGCTATATACAGGGGGTACCGGTACAGAGTCAATGTGGAGACTATATACAGGGGGTACCGGTATAATGTGGAGACTATATACAGGTGGTACTGGTACAGAGTCAATGTGGAGGCTATATACAGGGGGTACCGGTACCGAGTCAATGTGGAGGCTATATACAGGGGGTACCGGTACAGAGTCAATGTGGAGGCTATATACAGGGCGTACCGGTACAGAGTCAATGTGGAGGCTATATACAGGGGGTACCGGTACAGAGTCAATGTGGAGACTATATACAGGGGGTACCGGTACAGAGTCAATGTGGAGGCTATATACAGGGGGTACCGGTACAGAGTCAATGTGGAGGCTATATACAGGGGGTACAGGTACAGAGTCAATGTGGAGGCTATATACAGGGGGTACCGGTACAGAGTCAATGTGGAGGCTATATACAGGGGGTACCGGTACAGTCAATATGGAGGCTATATGCAGGGGGTACCGGTACAGAGTCAATGTGGAGGCTACATACAGGGGGTACCGGTACAGAGTCAATGTGGAGACTATATACAGGGTGTTACGATACAGAGTCAATGTGGAGGCTATATACAGGGTGTTACGGTACAGAGTCAATGTGGAGGCTATATACAGGGGGTACCGGTACCGAGTCAATGTGGAGGCTATATACAGGGGGTACCGGTACAGAGTCAATGTGGAGGCTATATACAGGGTGTACCGGTACAGAGTCAATGTGGAGGCTATATACAGGGGGTACAGGTACAGAGTCAATGTGGAGGCTATATACAGGGTGTTACGGAAACAGAGTCAATGTGGAGGCTATATACAGGGTGTTACGGTACAGAGTCAATGTGGAGGCTATATACAGGGGGTACCGGTACCGAGTCAATGTGGAGGCTATATACAGGGGGTACCGGTACAGAGTCAATGTGGAGGCTATATACAGGGTGTACCGGTACAGAGTCAATGTGGAGGCTATATACAGGGGGTACCGGTACCGAGTCAATGTGGAGGCTATATACAGGGTGTTACGGTACAGAGTAAATGTTGAGGCTATATACAGGGTGTACCGGTACCGAGTCAATGTGGAGGCTATATACAGGGTATTACGGTACAGAGTCAATGTGGAGGCTATATACAGGTGGTACCGGTACAGAGTCAATCTGGAGGCTATATACAGGGGGGTACCGGTACAGAGTCAATCTGGAGGCTATATACAGGGGGGTACCGGTACAGAGTCAATGTGGAGGCTATATACAGGGTGTTACGGTACAGAGTCAATGTGGAGGCTATATACAGGGGGTACCGGTACAGAGTCAATGTGGAGGCTATATACAGGGGGTACCGGTACAATGTGGAGGCTATATACAGGGGGTACCGGTACAGAGTCAACGTGGAGACTATATACAGGGCGTACCGGTACAGAGTCAATGTGGAGGCTATATACAGGGGGTACCGGTACAGAGTCAATGTGGAGGCTATATACAGGGGGTACCGGTACAATGTGGAGGCTATATACAGGGGGTACCGGTACAGAGTCAATGTGGAGACTATATACAGGGGGTACCGGTATAATGTGGAGACTATATACAGGTGGTACTGGTACAGAGTCAATGTGGAGGCTATATACAGGGGGTACCGGTACCGAGTCAATGTGGAGGCTATATACAGGGGGTACCGGTACAGAGTCAATGTGGAGGCTATATACAGGGCGTACCGGTACAGAGTCAATGTGGAGGCTATATACAGGGGGTACCGGTACAGAGTCAATGTGGAGACTATATACAGGGGGTACCGGTACAGAGTCAATGTGGAGGCTATATACAGGGGGTACCGGTACAGAGTCAATGTGGAGGCTATATACAGGGGGTACAGGTACAGAGTCAATGTGGAGGCTATATACAGGGGGTACCGGTACAGAGTCAATGTGGAGGCTATATACAGGGGGTACCGGTACAGTCAATATGGAGGCTATATGCAGGGGGTACCGGTACAGAGTCAATGTGGAGGCTACATACAGGGGGTACCGGTACAGAGTCAATGTGGAGACTATATACAGGGTGTTACGATACAGAGTCAATGTGGAGGCTATATACAGGGTGTTACGGTACAGAGTCAATGTGGAGGCTATATACAGGGGGTACCGGTACCGAGTCAATGTGGAGGCTATATACAGGGGGTACCGGTACAGAGTCAATGTGGAGGCTATATACAGGGTGTACCGGTACAGAGTCAATGTGGAGGCTATATACAGGGGGTACAGGTACAGAGTCAATGTGGAGGCTATATACAGGGTGTTACGGAAACAGAGTCAATGTGGAGGCTATATACAGGGTGTTACGGTACAGAGTCAATGTGGAGGCTATATACAGGGGGTACCGGTACCGAGTCAATGTGGAGGCTATATACAGGGGGTACCGGTACAGAGTCAATGTGGAGGCTATATACAGGGTGTACCGGTACAGAGTCAATGTGGAGGCTATATACAGGGGGTACCGGTACCGAGTCAATGTGGAGGCTATATACAGGGTGTTACGGTACAGAGTCAATGTGGAGGCTATATACAGGGTGTACCGGTACCGAGTCAATGTGGAGGCTATATACCGGGTGTTACGGTACAGAGTCAATGTGGAGGCTATATACAGGTGGTACCGGTACAGAGTCAATCTGGAGGCTATATACAGGGGGGTACCGGTACAGAGTCAATCTGGAGGCTATATACAGGGGGGTACCGGTACAGAGTCAATGTGGAGGCTATATACAGGGTGTTACGGTACAGAGTCAATGTGGAGGCTATATACAGGGGGTACCGGTACAGAGTCAATGTGGAGGCTATATACAGGGGGTACCGGTACAATGTGGAGGCTATATACAGGGGGTACCGGTACAGAGTCAATGTGGAGACTATATACAGGGGGTACCGGTATAATGTGGAGACTATATACAGGTGGTACTGGTACAGAGTCAATGTGGAGGCTATATACAGGGGGTACCGGTACCGAGTCAATGTGGATGCTATATACAGGGGGTACCGGTACAGAGTCAATGTGGAGGCTATATACAGGGCGTACCGGTACAGAGTCAATGTGGAGGCTATATACAGGGGGTACCGGTACAGAGTCAATGTGGAGACTATATACAGGGGGTACCGGTACAGAGTCAATGTGGAGGCTATATACAGGGGGTACCGGTACAGAGTCAATGTGGAGGCTATATACAGGGGGTACAGGTACAGAGTCAATGTGGAGGCTATATACAGGGGGTACCGGTACAGAGTCAATGTGGAGGCTATATACAGGGGGTACCGGTACAGTCAATATGGAGGCTATATGCAGGGGGTACCGGTACAGAGTCAATGTGGAGGCTACATACAGGGGGTACCGGTACAGAGTCAATGTGGAGACTATATACAGGGTGTTACGATACAGAGTCAATGTGGAGGCTATATACAGGGTGTTACGGTACAGAGTCAATGTGGAGGCTATATACAGGGGGTACCGGTACAGAGTCAATGTGGAGGCTATATACAGGGTGTACCGGTACAGAGTCAATGTGGAGGCTATATACAGGGGGTACAGGTACAGAGTCAATGTGGAGGCTATATACAGGGTGTTACGGAAACAGAGTCAATGTGGAGGCTATATACAGGGTGTTACGGTACAGAGTCAATGTGGAGGCTATATACAGGGGGTACCGGTACCGAGTCAATGTGGAGGCTATATACAGGGGGTACCGGTACAGAGTCAATGTGGAGGCTATATACAGGGTGTACCGGTACAGAGTCAATGTGGAGGCTATATACAGGGGGTACCGGTACCGAGTCAATGTGGAGGCTATATACAGGGTGTTACGGTACAGAGTAAATGTTGAGGCTATATACAGGGTGTACCGGTACCGAGTCAATGTGGAGGCTATATACAGGGTATTACGGTACAGAGTCAATGTGGAGGCTATATACAGGTGGTACCGGTACAGAGTCAATCTGGAGGCTATATACAGGGGGGTACCGGTACAGAGTCAATCTGGAGGCTATATACAGGGGGGTACCGGTACAGAGTCAATGTGGAGGCTATATACAGGGGGTACCGGTACAGAGTCAATGTGGAGACTATATACAGGGGGTACCGGTACAGAGTCAATGTGGAGGCTATATACAGGGGGTACCGGTACAGAGTCAATGTGGAGGCTATATACAGGGGGTACAGGTACAGAGTCAATGTGGAGGCTATATACAGGGGGTACCGGTACAGAGTCAATGTGGAGGCTATATACAGGGGGTACCGGTACAGTCAATATGGAGGCTATATGCAGGGGGTACCGGTACAGAGTCAATGTGGAGGCTACATACAGGGGGTACCGGTACAGAGTCAATGTGGAGACTATATACAGGGTGTTACGATACAGAGTCAATGTGGAGGCTATATACAGGGTGTTACGGTACAGAGTCAATGTGGAGGCTATATACAGGGGGTACCGGTACAGAGTCAATGTGGAGGCTATATACAGGGTGTACCGGTACAGAGTCAATGTGGAGGCTATATACAGGGGGTACAGGTACAGAGTCAATGTGGAGGCTATATACAGGGTGTTACGGAAACAGAGTCAATGTGGAGGCTATATACAGGGTGTTACGGTACAGAGTCAATGTGGAGGCTATATACAGGGGGTACCGGTACCGAGTCAATGTGGAGGCTATATACAGGGGGTACCGGTACAGAGTAAATGTTGAGGCTATATACAGGGTGTACCGGTACCGAGTCAATGTGGAGGCTATATACAGGGTATTACGGTACAGAGTCAATGTGGAGGCTATATACAGGTGGTACCGGTACAGAGTCAATCTGGAGGCTATATACAGGGGGGTACCGGTACAGAGTCAATCTGGAGGCTATATACAGGGGGGTACCGGTACAGAGTCAATGTGGAGGCTATATACAGGGTGTTACGGTACAGAGTCAATGTGGAGGCTATATACAGGGGGTACCGGTACAGAGTCAATGTGGAGGCTATATACAGGGGGTACCGGTACAATGTGGAGGCTATATACAGGGGGTACCGGTACAGAGTCAATGTGGAGACTATATACAGGGGGTACCGGTATAATGTGGAGACTATATACAGGTGGTACTGGTACAGAGTCAATGTGGAGGCTATATACAGGGGGTACCGGTACCGAGTCAATGTGGATGCTATATACAGGGGGTACCGGTACAGAGTCAATGTGGAGGCTATATACAGGGCGTACCGGTACAGAGTCAATGTGGAGGCTATATACAGGGGGTACCGGTACAGAGTCAATGTGGAGACTATATACAGGGGGTACCGGTACAGAGTCAATGTGGAGGCTATATACAGGGGGTACCGGTACAGAGTCAATGTGGAGGCTATATACAGGGGGTACAGGTACAGAGTCAATGTGGAGGCTATATACAGGGGGTACCGGTACAGAGTCAATGTGGAGGCTATATACAGGGGGTACCGGTACAGTCAATATGGAGGCTATATGCAGGGGGTACCGGTACAGAGTCAATGTGGAGGCTACATACAGGGGGTACCGGTACAGAGTCAATGTGGAGACTATATACAGGGTGTTACGATACAGAGTCAATGTGGAGGCTATATACAGGGTGTTACGGTACAGAGTCAATGTGGAGGCTATATACAGGGGGTACCGGTACAGAGTCAATGTGGAGGCTATATACAGGGTGTACCGGTACAGAGTCAATGTGGAGGCTATATACAGGGGGTACAGGTACAGAGTCAATGTGGAGGCTATATACAGGGTGTTACGGAAACAGAGTCAATGTGGAGGCTATATACAGGGTGTTACGGTACAGAGTCAATGTGGAGGCTATATACAGGGGGTACCGGTACCGAGTCAATGTGGAGGCTATATACAGGGGGTACCGGTACAGAGTCAATGTGGAGGCTATATACAGGGTGTACCGGTACAGAGTCAATGTGGAGGCTATATACAGGGGGTACCGGTACCGAGTCAATGTGGAGGCTATATACAGGGTGTTACGGTACAGAGTAAATGTTGAGGCTATATACAGGGTGTACCGGTACCGAGTCAATGTGGAGGCTATATACAGGGTATTACGGTACAGAGTCAATGTGGAGGCTATATACAGGTGGTACCGGTACAGAGTCAATCTGGAGGCTATATACAGGGGGGTACCGGTACAGAGTCAATCTGGAGGCTATATACAGGGGGGTACCGGTACAGAGTCAATGTGGAGGCTATATACAGGGGGTACCGGTACAGAGTCAATGTGGAGACTATATACAGGGGGTACCGGTACAGAGTCAATGTGGAGGCTATATACAGGGGGTACCGGTACAGAGTCAATGTGGAGGCTATATACAGGGGGTACAGGTACAGAGTCAATGTGGAGGCTATATACAGGGGGTACCGGTACAGAGTCAATGTGGAGGCTATATACAGGGGGTACCGGTACAGTCAATATGGAGGCTATATGCAGGGGGTACCGGTACAGAGTCAATGTGGAGGCTACATACAGGGGGTACCGGTACAGAGTCAATGTGGAGACTATATACAGGGTGTTACGATACAGAGTCAATGTGGAGGCTATATACAGGGTGTTACGGTACAGAGTCAATGTGGAGGCTATATACAGGGGGTACCGGTACAGAGTCAATGTGGAGGCTATATACAGGGTGTACCGGTACAGAGTCAATGTGGAGGCTATATACAGGGGGTACAGGTACAGAGTCAATGTGGAGGCTATATACAGGGTGTTACGGAAACAGAGTCAATGTGGAGGCTATATACAGGGTGTTACGGTACAGAGTCAATGTGGAGGCTATATACAGGGGGTACCGGTACCGAGTCAATGTGGAGGCTATATACAGGGGGTACCGGTACAGAGTCAATGTGGAGGCTATATACAGGGGGTACCGGTACAGAGTCAATGTGGAGGCTATATACAGGGGGTACCGGTACCGAGTCAATGTGGAGGCTATATACAGGGTGTTACGGTACAGAGTAAATGTTGAGGCTATATACAGGGTGTACCGGTACCGAGTCAATGTGGAGGCTATATACAGGGTATTACGGTACAGAGTCAATGTGGAGGCTATATACAGGTGGTACCGGTACAGAGTCAATCTGGAGGCTATATACAGGGGGGTACCGGTACAGAGTCAATCTGGAGGCTATATACAGGGGGGTACCGGTACAGAGTCAATGTGGAGGCTATATACAGGGTGTTACGGTACAGAGTCAATGTGGAGGCTATATACAGGGGGTACCGGTACAGAGTCAATGTGGAGGCTATATACAGGGGGTACCGGTACAATGTGGAGGCTATATACAGGGGGTACCGGTACAGAGTCAACGTGGAGACTATATACAGGGCGTACCGGTACAGAGTCAATTTGGAGACTATATACAGGGCGTACCGGTACAGAGTCAATGTGGAGGCTATATACAGGGGGTACCGGTACAGAGTCAATGTGGAGGCTATATACAGGGGGTACCGGTACAGAGTCAATGTGGAGGCTATATACAGGGGGTACCGGTACAGAGTCAATGTGGAGGCTATATACAGGGGGTACCGGTACAGAGTCAATGTTGAGGCTATATGCAGGGGGTACCGGTACAGAGTCAATGTGGAGGCTATATACAGGGGGTACCGGTACAGAGTCAATGTGGAGGCTATATACAGGGTGTTATGGTACAGACTCTATGTGGAGGCTATATACAGGGGGTACCAGTACAGAGTCTATGTGGAGGCTATATACAGGGGGTACCGGTACAGACTCTATGTGGAGGCTATATACAGGGTGTTATGGTACAGAGTCTATGTGGAGGCTATATACAGGGGGTACCGGTACAGAGTCAATGTGGAGGCTATATACAGGGTGTTATGGTACAGAGTCTATGTGGAGGCTATATACAGGGGGTACCGGTACAGAGTCAATGTGGAGGCTATATACAGGGGGTACCGGTACAGAGTCAACGTGGAGACTATATACAGGGCGTACCGGTACAGAGTCAATTTGGAGACTATATACAGGGCGTACCGGTACAGAGTCAATGTGGAGGCTATATACAGGGGGTACCGGTACAGAGTCAATGTGGAGGCTATATACAGGGGGTACCGGTACAGAGTCAATGTGGAGGCTATATACAGGGGGTACCGGTACAGAGTCAATGTGGAGGCTATATACAGGGGGTACCGGTACAGAGTCAATGTTGAGGCTATATGCAGGGGGTACCGGTACAGAGTCAATGTGGAGGCTATATACAGGGGGTACCGGTACAGACTCTATGTGGAGGCTATATACAGGGTGTTATGGTACAGAGTCAATGTGCGGGGGCACTGGTTAGTCAAGGTAATTGAGGTAATATGTACATGTATGTAGAGTTAAAGTGACTGCATAGATAATAAACAGAGTAGCAGCAGCGTAACAGAGGGGTCTGGGTAGCCATTTGATTAGCTGTTCAGGAGTCTAATGGCTTGGGGGGTAGAAGCTGTTAAGAAGCCTTTTGGACCTAGACTTGGTGCTCCGGTACCGCTTGCCGTGCGGTAGCAGAGAGAACAGTCTATGACTAGGGTGGCTGGAGTCTTTTACAATTTTCCAGGCCTTCCTCTGACACCGCCTGGTATAGAGGTCCTGGATGACAGAAAGCTCGGCCCCGGTGATGTACTGGACCGTACTCACTACCCTCTGTAGTGCCTTGCGGTCAGAGGCTGAGCAGTTGCGATACCAGGCGGTGATGCAACCAGACAGGATGCTCTCGATGGAACAGGTGAGACCAGCTGTGTATTGACAGGGGTCACGTTTTATATTGAAAGTCAACAGTGTTGTTTGCTTCAACAGAGTGATCAGGGACGTGCAACTGTAGCTTTCCTTCACATAAAATACATCAGTGCAACACATTCAACAGAAAATAAATACATTTTCATCAGATGACAACAGAAGTGCAACGTTACTTGGCTGGCAGCCACACAATTAAATGAACTTACAATGAAAAAACAAGGTCTTTTTTTCAGCTACATTTCCTAATGTTTAGTTTAAAGTTAATCTGGCATTTTACCAGAGAACAGTAGGCTGGCTACACCGGAGAACAGTAGGCTGGCTACACCGGAGAACAGTAGGCTGGCTACACCGGAGAACAGTAGGCTGGCTACACCGGAGAACAGTAGGCTGGCTACACCGGAGAACAGTAGGCTGGCTACACCGGAGAACAGTAGGCTGGCTACACCGGAGAAAAGTAGGCTGGCTACACCAGAGAACAGTAGGCTGGCTACACCGGAGAACAGTAGGCTGGCTACACCGGAGAACAGTAGGCTGGCTACACAGGAGAACAGTAGGCTGGCTACACCGGAGAACACTAGACTGGCTACACCGGAGAACAGTAGGCTGGCTACACCGGAGAACAGTAGGCTGGCTACACCGGAGAACAGTAGGCTGGCTACACCGGAGAACAGTAGGCTGGCTACACCGGAGAACAGTAGGCTGGCTACACCGGAGAACAGTAGGCTGGCTACACCGGAGAACAGTAAGCTGGCTACACCGGAGAACAGTAGGCTGGCTACACCGGAGAACAGTAGGCTGGCTACACCGGAGAAAAGTAGGCTGGCTACACCGGAGAACAGTAGGCTGGCTACACCGGAGAACAGTAGGCTGGCTACACCGGAGAACAGTAGGCTGGCTACACCGGAGAACAGTAGGCTGGCTACACCGGAGAACAGTAAGCTGGCTACACCGGAGAACAGTAGGCTGGCTACACCGGAGAACAGTAGGCTGGCTACACCGGAGAAAAGTAGGCTGGCTACACCGGAGAACAGTAGGCTGGCTACACCGGAGAACAGTAGGCTGGCTACACCGGAGAACAGTAGGCTGGCTACACCGGAGAACACTAGGAGAACAGTAGACTGGCTACACCGGAGAACAGTAGGCTGGCTACACCGGAGAACAGTAGGCTGGCTACACCGGAGAACAGTAGGCTGGCTACACCGGAGAACAGTAGGCTGGCTACACCGGAGAACAGTAGGCTGGCTACACCGGAGAACAGTAGGCTGGCTACACCGGAGAAAATTAGGCTGGCTACACCGGAGAAAAGTAGGCTGGCTACACCGGAGAAAAGTAGGCTGGCTACACCGGAGAACAGTAGGCTGGCTACACCGGAGAACAGTAGGCTGGCTACACCGGAGAACAGTAGGCTGGCTACACCGGAGAACAGTAGGCTGGCTACACCGGAGAACAGTAGGCTGGCTACACCGGAGAACAGTAGGCTGGCTACATCGGAGAACAGTAGGCTGGCTACACCGGAGAACAGTAGGCTGGCTACACCGGAGAACAGTAGTCTGGCTACACCGGAGAACAGTAGGCTGGCTACACCGGAGAACAGTAGGCTGGCTACACCGGAGAACAGTAGCTCCACATCAGTCAGAGTGCTGTCTGCTGATAGAATGATGGAGAACAGTAGCTCCACATCAGTCAGAGTGCTGTCTGCTGATAGAATGATGGAGAACAGTAGCTCCACATCAGTCAGAGCGCTGTCTGCTGATAGAATGATGGAGAACAGTAGCTCCACATCAGTCAGAGTGCTGTCTGCTGATAGAATTTTTTATTTTTTTTATTTCAACTTTATTTAACCAGGTAGGCTAGATGAGAACAAGTTCTCATTTGCAACTGCGACCTGGCCAAGATAAAGCATAGCAGTGTGAACAGACAACACAGAGTTACACATGGAGTAAACAATAAACAAGTCAATAACATGGTAGAAAAAAAAAGAGAATCTATATACAATGTGTGCAAAAGGCATGAGGTAGGCAATAAATCGAATAATTACAATTTAGCAGATTAACACTGGAGTGATAAATCATCAGATGATCATGTGCAAGAAGAGATACTGGTGTGCAAAAGAGCAGAAAAGTAAATAAATAAAAGCAGTATGGGGGGTGAGGTAGGTAAATTGGGTGGGTAGTTTACAGATGGACTATGTACAGCTGCAGCGATCGGTTAGCTGCTCGGATAGCAGATTTTTAAAGTTGTTGAGGGAGATAAAAGTCTCCAACTTCAGAGATTTTTGCAATTCGTTCCAGTCGCAGGCAGCAGAGAACTGGAAGGAAAGGCGTCCAAATGAGGTTTTGGCTTTAGGGATGATCAGTGAGATACACCTGCTGGAGCGCGTGTTGCGGGTGGGTGTAGCCATCGTGACCAGTGAACTGAGATAAGGCGGCACTTTACCTAGCATAGCCTTGTAGATGACCTGGAGCCAGTGGGTCTGACGACGAACATGTAGCGAGGGCCAGCTGACTAGGGCATACAGGTCGCAGTGGTGGGTCGTATAAGGTGCTTTAGTAACAAAACGAATGGCACTCTGATAAACTGCATCCAGTTTGCTGAGTAGAGTATTGGAAGCTATTTTGTAGATGACATCGCCGAAGTCGAGGATCGGTAGGATAGTCAGTTTTACTAGGGTAAGTTTGGCGGCGTGAGTGAAGGAGGCTTTGTTGCGGAATAGAAAGCCGATTCTTGCTTTGATTTTGGATTGGAGATGTTTGATATGAGTCTGGAAGGAGAGTTTGCAGTCTAGCCAGACACCTAGGTACTTATAGATGTCCACATATTCTAGGTCGGAACCGTCCAGGGTGGTGATGCTAGTCGGGCGTGCGGGTGCAGGCAGCGAACGGTTGAAAAGCATGCATTTGGTTTTACTAGCGTTTAAGAGCAGTTGGAGGCCACGGAAGGAGTGTTGTATGGCATTGAAGCTCGTTTGGAGGTTAGATAGTACAGTGTCCAAGGAAGGGCCGGAAGTATATAGAATGGTGTCGTCTGCGTAGAGGTGGATCAGGGAATCGCCCGCAGCAAGAGCAACATCATTGATGTATACAGAGAAAAGAGTCGGCCCGAGAATTGAACCCTGTGGTACCCCCATAGAGACTGCCAGAGGACCGGACAACATGCCCTCCGATTTGACACACTGAACTCTGTCTGCAAAGTAGTTGGTGAACCAGGCAAGGCAGTCATTAGAAAAACCGAGGCTACTGAGTCTGCCGATAAGAATATGGTGATTGACAGAGTCGAAAGCCTTGGCCAGGTCGATGAAGACGGCTGCACAGTAATGTCTTTTATCGATGGCGGTTATGATATCGTTTAGTACCTTGAGCGTGGCTGAGGTGCACCCATGACCGGCTCGGAAACCGGATTGCACAGCGGAGAAGGTACGGTGGGATTCGAGATGGTCAGTGATCTGTTTGTTGACTTGGCTTTCGAAGACCTTAGATAGGCAGGGCAGGATGGATATAGGTCTGTAACAGTTTGGGTCCAGGGTGTCTCCCCCTTTGAAGAGGGGGATGACCGCGGCAGCTTTCCAATCCTTGGGGATCTCAGAAGATACGAAGGAGAGGTTGAACAGGCTGGTGATAGGGGGTGCGACAATGGCGGCAGACAGTTTCAGAAATAGGGGGTCCAGATTGTCAAGCCCAGCTGATTTGTATGGGTCCAGGTTTTCCAGCTCTTTCAGAACATCTGCTATCTGGATTTGGGTAAAGGAGAAGCTGGGGAGGCTTGGGCGAGTAGCAGCGGAGGGGGCGGGGCTGTTGGCCAAGGTTGGAGTCGCCAGGAGGAAGGCATGGCCAGCCATTGAGAAATGCTTGTTGAAGTCTTCGATTATCACGGATTTATCGGTGGTGACCGTGTTACCTAGCCTCAGTGCAGTGGGCAGCTGGGAGGAGGTGCTCTTGTTCTCCATGGACTTTACAGTATCCCAGAACTTTTTGGAGTTAGAGCTACAGGATGCAAATTTCTGCTTGAAAAAGCTGGCCTTTGCTTTCCTGACTGACTGCGTGTATTGGTTCCTGACTTCCCTGAACAGTTGCATATCGCGGGGGCTCTTCGATGCTATTGCAGTTCGCCACAGGATGTTTTTGTGCTGGTCGAGGGCAGTCAGGTCTGGAGTGAACCAAGGGCTATATCTGTTCTTGGTTCTGCATTTTTTGAACGGAGCATGCTTGTCTAATATGGTGAGGAAGTAACATTTAAAGAATGACCAGGCATCCTCAACTGACGGGATGAGGTCAATATCCTTCCAGGGTACCCGGGCCAGATCGATTAGAAAGGCCTGCTCGCAGAAGTGTTTTAGGGAGCGTTTGACAGTGATGAGGGGTGGTCGTTTGACCGCGGACCCGTGGCGGATACAGGCAATGAGGCAGTGATCGCTGAGATCTTGATTGAAGACAGCAGAGGTGTATTTGGAGGGCAGGTTGGTCAGGATAATGTCTATTAGGGTGCCCATGTTTACGGATTTAGGGTTGTACCTGGTGGGTTCCTTGATGATTTGTGTGAGATTGAGGGCATCAAGCTTGGATTGTAGGACTGCCGGGGTGTTAAGCATATCCCAGTTTAGGTCACCTAACAGAACAAACTCTGAAGCTAGATGGGGAGCGATCAATTCACAGATGGTGTCCAGGGCACAGCTGGGAGCTGAGGGGGGTCGGTAGCAGGCGGCAACAGTGAGAGACTTATTTCTGGAGAGATTAATTTTTAAAATTAGAAGTTCGAACTGTTTGGGCATAGACCTGGAAAGTATGACAGAACTTTGCAGGCTATCTCTGCAGTAGATTGCAACTCCTCCCCCTTTGGCAGTTCTATCTTGACGGAAAGTGTTATAGTTGGGTATGGAAATCTCAGAATTTTTGGTGGCCTTCCTAAGCCAGGATTCGGACACGGCAAGGACATCAGGGTTGGCAGAGTGTGCTAAAGCGGTGAGTAAGGCAAACTTAGGGAGGAGGCTTCTGATGTTGACATGCATGAGGCCAAGGCTTTTTCGATCACAGAAGTCAACAAATGAGGGTGACTGGGGACATGCAGGGGAATGATGGAGAACAGTAGCTCCACATCAGTCAGAGTGCTGTCTGCTGATAGAATGATGGAGAACAGTAGCTCCACATCAGTCAGAGTGCTGTCTGCTGATAGAATGATGGAGGACAGTGGCTCCACATCAGTCAGAGTGCTGTCTGCTGATAGAATGATGGAGAACAGTAGCTCCACATCAGTCAGAGTGCTGTCTGCTGATAGAACAGCCCGTCATGAATTCTCATCGGAGTGGAGAAGCACTCCATCCGGATGTCATAAATCCGGATGTCATGCATTCCAATGTGGACGTCCATAACAGAGTGGAAACGCATCGCCCCTTTGTGGTTGAAGGCTCTGTTTCGGAAACGCCGCAGGGATGCTGCACACTTAAAACTTTGCATCGTCTACAGTCCAGCCAGAGTCTGTCGAAGAACAAGAAGTTAAACAAACCACAGAAGAAGATGAAAATATGTGGTTTTCGGTGATGGCTTAATGGGATAGCTAGCAACTTGTAAACAATTACCGATTCTTATAAGAGAGTACTGTTTTAATAGTAATGTTATATAATACACATTGGCTGCTAAGCCATTTATATTATATGACTGTTGCCTCCCATTTTAAGTTTATTGTGATTGTAATGACATTGGTTTTTGATTATAATTATTAGGTGGAGGTCGCTAGCTACAATGGTATCTTCAACCTAGCTTAGCTTTTAGCTTGCTACAATGGTATCTTCAACCTAGCTTAGCTTTTAGCTAGCTACAATGGTATCTTCAACCTAGCTTAGCTTTTAGCTAGCTACAATGGTATCTTCAACCTAGCTTAGCTTTAAGCTAGCTTGACTTGCTATGAAGTTAGAGAAACAAGTTGAGGATAAAGTAACTCAACAAAACATGTTTTATTATCACCTGAAACCGTATATTTATCCTTGAATGAAATGGTCATATCTCCGAAAACAAATGGTCATATCTCCGAAAACAAATGGCCATATCTCCGAAAACAAATGCAGACATGCTCTCCTCCATTACAAACACTACACTTGTCTGCAGTGGTGTAAAGTACTGAAGTAAAGATACTTGAAAGTACTACTTAAGTCGTTTTTTACTTTATTATTTGTATTTTTTTACAACTTTTATTTTACTTCACTACATTTCTAAAGAAAATAATGTACTTTTTACTCCATGCATTTTGCCTGAGACTTAAAAGTACTCGTTACATGTTGAATGCTTAGCAGGTCAGGAAAATGGTCCAATTTACACACTTATCAAGAGAACATCCCTGTTCATCACTACTGCCTCTGATCTGGAGGACTCACTAAACAGAGAACATCCCTGGTCATCCCTACTGCCTCTGATCTGGAGGACTCACTAAACAGAGAACATCCCTGGTCATCCCTACTGCCTCTGATCTGGAGGACTCACTAAACAGAGAACATCCCTGGTCATCCCTACTGCCTCTAAACTGGAGGACTCACTAAACAGAGAACATCCCTGGCCATCCCTACTGCCTCTGATCTGGAGGAATCATTAAACAGAGAACATCCCTGGTCATCCCCACTACCTCTGATCTGGAGGACTCATTAAACAGAGAACATCCCTGGTCATCCCTACTGCCTCTGATCTGGAGGACTCACTAAACCGAGAACATCCCTGGTCATCCCTACTGCCTCTGATCTGGAGGACTCACTAAACAGAGAACATCCCTGGTCATCCCTACTGCCTCTGATCTGGAGGACTCATTAAACAGAGAACATCCCTGGTCATCCCTACTGCCTCTGATCTGGAGGACTCGCTAAACAGAGAACATCCCTGGTCATCCCTACTGCCTCTGATCTGGAGGACTCACTAAACAGAGAACATCCCTGGTCATCCCTACTACCTCTGATCTGGAGGACTCACTAAACAGAGAACATCCCTGGTCATCCCTACTGCCTCTGATCTGGAGGACTCACTAAACAGAGAACATCCCTGGTCATCCCTACTGCCTCTGATCTGGAGGACTCACTAAACAGAGAACATCCCTGGTCATCCCTACTGCCTCTGATCTGGAGGACTCACTAAACAGAGAACATCCCTGGTCATCCCTACTGCCTCTGATCTGGAGGACTCATTAAACAGAGAACATCCCTGGTCATCCCTACTACCTCTGATCTGGAGGACTCATTAAACAGAGAACATCCCTGGTCATCCCTACTACCTCTGATCTGGAGGACTCATTAAACAGAGAACATCCCTGGTCATCCCTACTGCCTCTGATCTGGAGGACTTAGTAAACACGTTCTTCGTTTGTAAATTATGTTGCGTGTTGTAGTGTTCACCTGGTTATCCCTAAAGAAAATGCCGTCTGGTGCCGTCTGGTTTGATTAATATAAGCAATTTGAAATTATTTATACTTTCACTTTTGATACTTTAGTCTATTTAAAACCAAATACTTTTAGACTTTTACTCAAGTAGTATTTTACTGGGTGACTTTCAGTTATACTTGAGTCATTTTCTATTAAGGTATCTTTACTTTTACTCAAGTATGACAGTTGGGTACTTTTTCCACCGCTGGTTGTCCGTTCAGCAGCGGGACTCTGGGAAGATGAGGTACGGCATAATGAAATACGTCACAGGGCAGAAGCATTTCACATCTGCGTTTACAAAACGCAGCAAGATATTTATTATGAGTTTGATCTTTTTTCCTGAAAAACAAAGAATTTTGCGTTAAGGCGACTTTTTAGTTTAATAGCCTGCTCTGGTCTGGACTGAAACCCCCAGTGCTCCGAATAGTTAACATTTCCGTGGTACTTTATGTGCTTTTAATGTCCTGACCGAGCAGCTCTGCTCCTGGCGCCATGGTGGTTGGTAACAGCCTAAACCCAGCATGCCATCCTCGACAGGCCCAGCCATGAGACCAGAGAAATCGACAGGCCCAGCCATGAGACCAGAGAACCACTACCTCCTGATTAGATCAGCTGGATAAGATGTGTGTAGTTAGTTAGACTGGGTTAGAGTTAGACTGGGTCAGAGTTTGACTGGGTCAGAGTTAGACTGGGTCAGAGTTAGACTGGGTCAGGGTTAGACTGGGTCAGGGTTAGACTGGGTCAGGGTTAGACTGGGTCAGAGTTAGACTGGGTCAGGGTTAGACTGGGTCAGAGTTAGACTGGGTCAGAGTTAGACTGGGTCAGAGTTAGACTGGGTTAGGGTTAGACTGGGTTAGGGTTAGACTGGGCTAGACTGTGTTAGGCAGGGTTAGGGTTAGACTGGGCTAGACTGTGTTAGGCAGGGTTAGGGTTAGACTGGGTTAGGGTTAAACTGGGCTAGACTGGGTTAGGGTTAGACTGGGCTAGACTGGGTTAGGGTTAGACTGGGTTAGGGTTAAACTGGGCTAGACTGGGTTAGACACACAGATAACTCCCTATCCCTGTGTCCATACTATTGAGCTACATTCCTGTAATATCGCTGATGTTGAGAGAGGAGGATTGATGGCTGTAGGAGGAGGGATGGAGAGTGGGAGGAATGAGAAGAGAGGAGGGATGGAGGGATGGAGAGTGGGAGGAATGAGAAGAGAGGAGGGATGAAGGGATGGAGAGTGGGAGGAATGAGAAGAGAGGAGGGATGGAGGGATGGAGAGTGGGAGGAATGAGAAGAGAGGAGGGATGGAGGGATGGAGAGTGGGAGGAATGAGAAGAGAGGAGGGATGGAGGGATGGAGAGTGGGAGGAATGAGAAGAGAGGAGGGATGGAGGGATGGAGAGTGGGAGGAATGAGAAGAGAGGAGGGATGGAGAGTGGGAGGAATGAGAAGAGAGGAGGGATGGAGGGATGGAGAGTGGGAGGAATGAGAAGAGAGGAGGGATGGAGGGATGGAGAGTGGGAGGAATGAGAAGAGAGGAGGGATGGAGGGATGGAGAGTGGGAGGAATGAGAAGAGAGGAGGGATGGAGGGATGGAGAGTGGGAGGAATGAGGAGGGATGGAGAGTGGGAGGAATGAGAAGAGAGGAGGGATGGAGGGATGGATAGTGGGAGTAATGAGAAGAGAGGAGGAATGGAGGGATGGAGAGTGGGAGGAATGAGAAGAGAGGAGGGATGGAGGGATGGAGAGTGGGAGGAATGAGAAGAGAGGAGGGATGAAGGGATGGAGAGTGGGAGGAATGAGAAGAGAGGAGGGATGGAGAGTGGGAGGAATGAGGAGGGATGGAGGGATGGAGAGTGGGAGGAATGAGAAGAGAGGAGGGATGAAGGGATGGAGAGTGGGAGGAATGAGAAGAGAGGAGGGATGAAGAGTGGGAGGAATGAGAGAAGAGAGGAGGGATGGAGAGTGGGAGGAATGAGGAGGGATGGAGAGTTCGAGGAATGAGGAGGGATGGAGGGATGGAGATTGGGAGGAATGAGGAGGGATGGAGAGTTCGAGGGATGGAGAGTGGGAGGAATGAGAGGAGGGATGGAGGGATGAGCACCAGCTACAGTACCCGATCAGACATAATCTCATAATCACTTTTGCCCTGGTTTATATCATCCTTCTGTCAACTATGAAGAAATATTTCCTGCTGTACTTCCTGTTCCGTGGCTCAGAGAAGAGTAATATTCATCAATTGTACACAACTGAAATGTGACTTGTGCTTCATCCCCTCTGGAAGACACCTAGTGTACACAGACAGGTTGGAGTAGGGGACTGCCATACTACCTTGTTGAGAGGGGTTAAGTGCCTTGCTCAAGGGCACAACGGCAGGCAATACGCACTATACACACACACACGTACACATGGATTTAGTACTGTAGATATGTGGTAGTGGTGGAGAAGGGGCCTGAGGGCACACAGTGTGTTGTGAAATCTGTGAATGTATTGTAATGTTTTAAAAATGGTATAACTGCCTTAATGTCTTGGCAGCAGGTAATGGGGATCCATAATAAATAGATTCTAGGTTTTGAAACCAGCAATCCTCTGGTTGCCACCTCACCTCCCAACAGATCTTCTCCCCGTCAGACTCGGAATTCAAACGGGCAACCCTCTGGTTGCCACCTCACCTCCCAACAGATTTTCTCCCCGTCAGACTCGGGATTCAAACGGGCAACCCTTCCGTTGCTGGTTCGCCTCTCTAACAGCTAGGCTGCCTGCTGCCCCTTAAACAAAAACCACATGCTCCTCTCAGGCTCAGCACCATCACTTATGAACTCTTGGAATTAATAAGCCTTAAGTACATGATTTGTTATGTTAATTTTTTGCTCGTGAATTCAACTGAGTGTCTCTCTGGCAATATGGCTAATGAGCTGTTGACAGAACAGGGACATCCCCTCCCTAGGCTCAGAGTCCTCTGGAGTGAAGGGTTGTCTTCCCCATCACACATACGGTACATAGTCTGTGGCCCATGGAGACCATGCTGTATGTTCCACTGTATAACTGATTAACCCTTTCATCTCCTAAACACGGTCTCTGACCCTGTAGTGACGATCCTACATCTCTAATCAAGTATAAACACTGATTAAAATTCTGAGATTGGCCAGATAATCTGTTACATTCAGCATCTGTTGATTTTCATCTGTGGATTAACACTCCAAATAGAGATACTGTTAGAGATATTATCTGTCATAATACCAGTTCAGAGATATTATCTGTCATAATAACAGCTCAGAGATATTATCTGTCATAATAACAGCTCAGAGATATTATCTGTCGTAATAACAGCTCAGAGATATTATCTGTCATAATAACAGCTCAGAGATATTATGTCATAATAACAGCTCAGAGATATTATCTGTCATAATAACAGCTCAGAGATATTATCTGTCATAATAACAGCTCAGAGATATTATCTGCCATAATAACAGCTCAGAGATATTATCTGCCATAATAACAGTTCAGAGATATTATCTGTCATAATAACAGTTCAGAGATATTATCTGTCATAATAACAGTTCAGAGATATTATCTTTCATAATAACAGAGATCATATTAAAGATATTATCTGTCATAATAACAGCTCAGAGATATTATCTTTCATAATAACAGAGATCATATTAAAGATATTATCTGTCATAATAACAGCTCAGAGATATTATCTGTCATAATAACAGCTCAGAGATATTATCTGTCATAATAACAGTTCAGAGATATTATCTGTCATAATAACAGCTCAGAGATATTATCTGTCATAATAACAGCTCAGAGATATTATCTGTCATAATAACAGCTCAGAGATATTATCTGTCATAATAACAGCTCAGAGATATTATCTGTCATAATAACAGCTCAGAGATAGTATCTGTCATAATAACAGCTCAGAGATATTATGTCATAATAACAGCTCAGAGATATTATCTGTCATAATAACAGAGATCATATTAAAGATATTATCTGTCATAATAACAGCTCAGAGATATTATCTGTCATAATAACAGCTCAGAGATATTATCTGTCATAATAACAGAGATCATATTAAAGATATTATCTGTCATAATAACAGCTCAGAGATATTATCTGTCATAATAACAGCTCAGAGATATTATCTGTCATAATAACAGCTCAGAGATATTATCTGTCATAATAACAGCTCAGAGATATTATCTGTCATAATAACAGCTCAGAGATATTATCTGTCATAATAACAGCTCAGAGATATTATCTGTCATAATAACAGCTCAGAGATATTATCTGTCATAATAACAGTTCAGAGATATTATCTGTCATAATAACAGCTCAGAGATATTATCTGTCATAATAACAGCTCAGAGATATTATCTGTCATAACAGCTCAGAGATATTATCTGTCATAATAACAGTTCAGAGATATTATCTGTCATAATTACAGCTCAGAGATATTATCTGTCATAATAACAGCTCAGAGATATTATCTGTCATAATAACAGCTCAGAGATATTATCTGTCATAATAACAGCTCAGAGATATTACCTGTCATAATAACAGCTCAGAGATATTACCTGTCATAATAACAGCTCAGAGATATTATCTGTCATAATAACAGTTCAGAGATATTATCTGTCATAATAACAGCTCAGAGATATTATCTGTCATAATAACAGCTCAGAGATAGTATCTGTCATAATAACAGCTCAGAGATATTATCTGTCATAATAACAGCTCAGAGATATTGGGGGATGCACTCCCTCTCCCCCTCTTCTTCTCTCCCCTCCTCCAACTCTTCCCCCTCCTCCACATTTCCCCCTCCTCCACCTCTCCTCATCTTCCTACTCCTCCCCTCCCTCTCCTCCTCCTCTCCTCCACCTCTCTTCCACCTCCTCCTCCCCGTCTTGGACTGGGGAAGCCCTACACCAATGGACACACTTCCATTAGCAAATTTCCAATCAGCTGCTTCCTCCATCATTCATTCATACCCCCTCTCCTCTCTCCTCTCTCCCTCTCTCCTCTCCCTCCTTCCTTCCCTCCTTCCCTCCCTCCTCTTCTTTCATCCCTCTCTCCTCTTACTTCATCCCTCTCTCCTCCTATTCTCCCTCCCTCCTATTCTCCCTCCATCCCTATATCTCTCTATCCCTCCCTCCATCGTCCCATTGAGAACCCTTGGCACCTCTGGCCGCCTCCACTGCCCCCAGGTTTAATCTCTCCCGTTACTGGCCGATTCCTCCTCATTCCGCTCTGTTCTGCTCACTCAGCATCAAGGAGATTTTGCTCCCATCCCTGAATGTGTCTCTGGTTCCTGTCATGGGCAGAACATCCAGATCCTGTTGTTCTGTCCTCCTCCTCCAGCTCTCTGCGTTGAATATACATCTCCATGCTTCATGTAGTGCCATAGGGCTTCAGTGTGGTCGTCAGGGAGAGGCATTGGTACGCTGGTATGGGGGTTAGTCTGTGCGATTAGACTGTGTTGTTTGGCCCTATCAAGGTAATGGTAAGGCCCAGCCATCCTAAAGACAAGGCCTGAACAGCTGCTAGTAAAATAACTGTTTTCATTTTGTGAATGATTAACCTCCCTAACCCTCCACCACTGGGAGAAACAAATTACAGATGAAAGTCAGGAGACAAAATAATATAATCATCCCTGAACCGGGCATGGCTCTGCCACCACAGTGCTCTACCACAGCTCTGGGTTTCTAGTCCTCTCCACCGGGCATGGCTCTGCCACCACGGTGCTCTACCACAGCTCTGGGTTTCTAGTCCTCTCCACCGGGCATGGCTCTGCCACCACGGTGCTCTACCACAACTCTGGGTTTCTAGTCCTCTCCACCGGGCATGGCTCTGCCACCACGGTGCTCTACCACAGCTCTGGGTTTCTAGTCCTCTCCACCGGGCATGGCTCTGCCACCACGGTGCTGTACCACAGCTCTGGGTTTCTAGTCCTCTCCACCGGGCATGGCTCTGCCACCACGGTGCTCTACCACAGCTCTGGGTTTCTAGTCCTCTCCACCGGGCATGGCTCTGCCACCACGGTGCTCTACCACAGCTCTGGGTTTCTAGTCCTCTCCACCGGGCATGGCTCTGCCACCACGGTGCTCTACCACAACTCTGGGTTTCTAGTCCTCTCCACCGGGCATGGCTCTGCCACCACGGTGCTCTACCACAGCTCTGGGTGTCTAGTCCTCTCCACCGGGCATGGCTCTGCCACCACGGTGCTCTACCACAGCTCTGGGTTTCTAGTCCTCTCCATCGGGCATGGCTCTGCCACCACAGTGCTCTACCACAGCTCTGGGTGTCTAGTCCTCTCCACCGGGCATGGCTCTGCCACCACGGTGCTCTACCACAGCTCTGGGTTTCTAGTCCTCTCCACCGGGCATGGCTCTGCCACCACGGTGCTCTACCACAACTCTGGGTTTCTAGTCCTCTCCACCGGGCATGGCTCTGCCACCACGGTGCTCTACCACAGCTCTGGGTGTCTAGTCCTCTCCACCGGGCATGGCTCTGCCACCACGGTGCTCTACCACAGCTCTGGGTTTCTAGTCCTCTCCACCGGGCATGGCTCTGCCACCACGGTGCTCTACCACAGCTCTGGGTGTCTAGTCCTCTCCACCGGGCATGGCTCTGCCACCACGGTGCTCTACCACAGCTCTGGGTTTCTAGTCCTCTCCACCGGGCATGGCTCTGCCACCACGGTGCTCTACCACAGCTCTGGGTTTCTAGTCCTCTCCACCGGGCATGGCTCTGCCACCACGGTGCTCTACCACAGCTCTGGGTGTCTAGTCCTCTCCACCGGGCATGGCTCTGCCACCACGGTGCTCTACCACAACTCTGGGTTTCTAGTCCTCTCCACCGGGCATGGCTCTGCCACCACGGTGCTCTACCACAGCTCTGGGTGTCTAGTCCTCTCCACCGGGCATGGCTCTGCCACCACGGTGCTCTACCACAGCTCTGGGTTTCTAGTCCTCTCCACCCGGGCATGACTCTGCCACCACGGTGCTCTACCACAGCTCTGGGTTCCTAGTCCTCTCCACCGGGCATGGCTCTGCCACCACGGTGCTCTACCACAGCTCTGGGTTTCTAGTCCTCTCCACCCGGGCATGGCTCTGCCACCACGGTGCTCTACCACAGCTCTGGGTGTCTAGTCCTCTCCACCGGGCATGGCTCTGCCACCACGGTGCTCTACCACAGCTCTGGGTTCCTAGTCCTCTCCACCGGGCATGGCTCTGCCACCACGGTGCTCTACCACAACTCTGGGTTTCTAGTCCTCTCCACCGGGCATGGCTCTGCCACCACGGTGCTCTACCACAGCTCTGGGTTTCTAGTCCTCTCCACCGGGCATGGCTCTGCCACCACGGTGCTCTACCACAGCTCTGGGTTTCTAGTCCTCTCCACCGGGCATGGCTCTGCCACCACGGTGCTCTACCACAGCTCTGGGTTTCTAGTCCTCTCCACCGGGCATGGCTCTGCCACCACGGTGCTCTACCACAGCTCTGGGTTTCTAGTCCTCTCCACCGGGCATGGCTCTGCCACCACGGTGCTCTACCACAGCTCTGGGTTTCTAGTCCTCTCCACCGGGCATGGCTCTGCCACCACGGTGCTCTACCACAGCTCTGGGTTTCTAGTCCTCTCCACCGGGCATGGCTCTGCCACCACGGTGCTCTACCACAGCTCTGGGTTTCTAGTCCTCTCCACCGGGCATGGGTCTGCCACCACGGTGCTCTACCACAGCTCTGGGTTTCTAGTCCTCTCCACCGGGCATGGCTCTGCCACCACGGTGCTCTACCACAGCTCTGGGTTTCTAGTCCTCTCCACCGGGCATGGCTCTGCCACCACGGTGCTCTACCACAGCTCTGGGTGTCTAGTCCTCTCCACCGGGCATGGCTCTGCCACCACGGTGCTCTACCACAGCTCTGGGTGTCTAGTCCTCTCCACCGGGCATGACTCTGCCACCACGGTGCTCTACCACAGCTCTGGGTTCCTAGTCCTCTCCACCGGGCATGGCTCTGCCACCACGGTGCTCTACCACAGCTCTGGGTTTCTAGTCCTCTCCACCGGGCATGGCTCTGCCACCACGGTGCTCTACCACAGCTCTGGGTTTCTAGTCCTCTCCACCGGGCATGGCTCTGCCACCACGGTGCTCTACCACAGCTCTGGGTTCCTAGTCCTCTCCACCGGGCATGGCTCTGCCACCACGGTGCTCTACCACAGCTCTGGGTTCCTAGTCCTCTCCACCGGGCATGGCTCTGTCACCACGGTGCTCTACCACAGCTCTGGGTTTCTAGTCCTCTCCACCGGGCATGGCTCTGCCACCACGGTGCTCTACCACAGCTCTGGGTTCCTAGTCCTCTCCACCGGGCATGGCTCTGCCACCACGGTGCTCTACCACAGCTCTGGGTTCCTAGTCCTCTCCACCGGGCATGGCTCTGCCACCACGGTGCTCTACCACAGCTCTGGGTTTCTAGTCCTCTCCACCCTGATCAGATCACCTGATACTGTGTTCTGTCTGATCAGATCACCTGATACTGTGTTCTGTCTGATCAGATCACCTGATACTGTGTTCTGTCTGATCAGATCACCTGATACTGTGTTCTGTCTGATGAGATCACCTGATACTGTGTTCTGTCTGATGAGATCACCTGATACTGTGGGGTGACACACTATGCTGAAAAATAGGCCAGCCACCTTGTGCCTTGTAAACCTATTAATATGTTAAAGCTCATTAAGCTCATTAATTAGCTATTATACAAGCGGTGTGTGTCAATATGATGCCATTATATAAGCAGCAGAAACTAGGGGAGGCTGGGGTGGAGGCTGGGGCTGGAGGCTGGGGCTGGAGGCTGGGGCTGGAGGTTAGGGCTGGAGGTTAGGGCTGGAGGCTGGGGCTGGAGGTTAGGGCTGGAGGTTAGGGCTGGAGGCTGGGCTGGAGGCTGGGGCTGGAGGTTAGGGCTGGAGGCTGGGCTGGAGGCTGGGGCTGGAGGTTAGGGCTGGAGGCTGGGGCTGGAGGTTAGGGCTGGAGGCTGGGGCTGGGGCTGGAGGTTAGGGCTGGAGGCTGGGGCTGGAGGTTAGGGCTGGAGGTTAGGGCTGGAGGCTGGGCTGGAGGTTAGGGCTGGAGGTTAGGGCTGGAGGTTAGGGCTGGAGGCTGGGGTGGATGTTAGGGCTGGAGGTTAGGGCTGGAGGTTAGGGCTGGAGGCTGGGGTGGATGTTAGGGCTGGAGGTTAGGGCTGGAGGTTAGGGCTGGAGGTTAGGGCTGGAGGCTGGGGCTGGAGGTTAGGGCTGGAGGTTAGGGCTGGAGGTTAGGGCTGGAGGTTAGGGCTGGAGGTTAGGGCTGGAGGTTAGGGCTGGAGGCTGGGCTGGAGGTTAGGGCTGGAGGTTAGGGCTGGAGGCTGGGGTGTCCCTCAGTGTCCCAGCTGGCCTTTGTTGTGGCGATTTCCGCTTGCTTAACCGCTGGACCAGAGCTGTGTTGGTACCCTTTGTCCTACTGCAGTGACCACCTCATAGTCCTTAAACAACAGCCCCCACCAACTGACCAGCTCATAGTCCTTAAACAACAGCCCCCACCAACTGACCAGCTCATAGTCCTTAAACAACAGCCCCCACCAACTGACCAGCTCATAGTCCTTAAACAACAGCCCCCACCAACTGACCACCTCATAGTCCTTAAACAACAGCCCCCCACCAACTGACCAGCTCATAGTCCTTAAACAACAGCCCCCACCAACTGACCACCTCATAGTCCTTAAACAACAGCCCCCACCAACTGACCACCTCATAGTCCTTAAACAACAGCCCCCACCAACTGACCAGCTCATAGTCCTTAAACAACAGCCCCCACCAACTGACCAGCTCATAGTCCTTAAACAACAGCCCCCACCAACTGACCAGCTCATAGTCCTTAAACAACAGCCCCCACCAACTGACCAGCTCATAGTCCTTAAACAACAGCCCCCACCAACTGACCAGCTCATAGTCCTTAAACAACAGCCCCCACCAACTGACCAGCTCATAGTCCTTAAACAACAGGCCCCACCAACTGACCACCTCATAGTCCTTAAACAACAGGTTGAGATCTTCCTTGGTGTTCACATCACCAACAAACTAACATGGTCCAAGCACACCAAGACAGTCGTGAAGAGGGCACGACAAAACCTATTCCGCCTCAGGAAACTGAACATTTTTGTCATGGGTCCTGAGATCCTCAAAAAGTTATACAGCTGCACCATCAAGAGCATCCTGACTCAGCCTCCGACCGCTCAGCCTCCGACCGCAAGGCACTACAGAAGGTAGTGCGTAACACGGAACCCAAACTATCGTGCATACATTTATTTTGCCCCCCCCACACCAAACGCGATCACGACACGCAGGTTAAAATATCAAAACAAACTCTGAACCAATGACATTAATTTGGGGACAGGTCGAAAAGCATTAAACATGTATGGCAATTTAGCTAGCTAGCTTGCACTTGCTAGCTAACGTTAATTTGTCCTATTTAGCTAGCTTGCACTTGCTAGCTAATTTGTCCTGGGTATAAACATTGAGTTGTTATTTTACCTGAAATGTACAAGGTCCTCTACTCCGACAATTAATCCACACATAAAACGGCCAACCGAATCGTTTCTAGTCATCTCTCCTCCTTCCAGGCCTTTTCATCTTTGAACTTATATGGTGATCACATCTAAACTTTCATTGTATTACCACGACAACCGGCAACAAAGTTTGTCTTTCAGTCACCCACGTGGGTATAACCAATGAGGAGATGGCACGTGGGTACCTGCTTCTATAAACCAATGAGGAGATGACTTTCAGCGCGATCTGCTTCAGAAATAGGAACAACTTCTATTTTAGCCCTTGGCGTCGCAGAAGCTCGTTGGCGCGCGCGAGCAGTGTGGGTGCAATAATTGAATAACATGGATTTCTAAATGTATTTTGTGACGCTCGCGCACGCGCCGTGTCCGGTCTGGTCAGCATGTAAGGCCCAGTACATTGGGGCCAAGCTTCCTGCCCTCCAGGACCTCTATACCAGGCGGTGTCAAAGGAAGGCCCTAAAAATGAGTCATAGACTAATCTCTGCTACTGCACGGCAAGCTGTATCGGAGCGTCAAGTCTCGTTCCAAAAGGCTTATTTTAATTTTCTTCTTAACTTCTTAAAGCATTGTTGGTTAAGGGCTTGTAAGTAAAGCATTTCACTGTAAAGGTCTACCCTTGTTGTATTCGGCGCATGTGACAAATCCAATTTGATTTGATGTGGAACAGCCCACACCCGTTCTGCATCGCTCAAACAACACACATCTGGTAACACCTGCTGGTAGTGAATCTATTCTCTCCTTTTAAATGTGTAGTTCTGTCCTTCAGCTGTTCCTATCTATTGTCACAGTAATGCTTCGGCATTTAACCTGGGGGGAACACACACTGCCATGTCATCTTTTTCTCTTGACTTTGACAGGTAAATATTTAAAGGTCCTTATATTTAGCTAATAAATGATGCTGGTTAATATGCATTCCTCTCTAACTCAAACTACACAGGCTGTCTGTTTGGAAGAAGAGCAAGTGAACATGCTGTGATCGTTTCCAACGTGGAGCACAAAAGCTGGACCTCCTACAGAGGTTCATTCAGATGTTTCATTTAAAGAGCAGATTATAATCCGTCTATAGCAGACGGAATGAGGACATGGCGCCTGTTTCAAAACATAACCTTTTATTTTACATGACAGTGGTTCCACATGTTCGTGACACTCAAGTTGTGTGGGAAAAATCTGACTGATATTTTATTCTGTCATTTTTGATTTTATTATTTCTCACTATAACATCTAGGCTCTATACGTGACTGTGATCAGGGCGGGGGAATGTGTCTCGTCTGTTTAATTAACAAAATAGGAACTATTGATTTCATTTGCATGGCACAGCGATGGGCTGCACAGCGCAGTCATGTAATTCAACTCAAAATCTGCTATTCTAGTCTTTTGAAGAAACAAATAGTTATTAGTCTTATAATGCTTCTTAGGACATAAAACATTCATAATGGAGGTCTTTGTCTAGCCAGAACATATAATTACCATAATTACCAGAACATATAATTACCAGAACATATAATTACCATAATTACCAGAACATATAATTACCAGAACATATAATTACCATAATTACCAGAACATATAATTACCAGAACATATAATTACCAGAACATATAATTACCATAATTACCAGAACATATAATTACCAGAACATATAATTACCATAATTACCAGAACATATAATTACCAGAACATATAATTACCAGAACATATACTTACCATATAATTACCAGAACATATACTTACCATATAATTACCATATAATTACCAGAACATATAATTACCAGAACATATAATTACCGTATAATTACCATATAATTACCAGAACATATAATTACCAAAACATATAAATACCAGAACATATAATTACCATATAATTACCAGAACATATAATTACCATATAATTACCATATAATTACCAGAACATATCTGACAACGTTTTGAGGACCAACTTTTAATTCACCATAACAGGGAAATACAGGGTCATTATTCCCAAATGATTTCCAAGTAGTCTATAGCAAGCTGCTCACATACTGTTGTGATGTGAAGGAAGGAAAGCAGTGGAAGGTCTGGATTTAAACAGAGCAATTTACAACAGCTTAATCACAGTTACAGTTTGGTTCAACTTCATAGCCACTTTGTTGAACTTGTTGCACAATGGATTCTTTGATAAATTGGGAAAATATTTATGGTAGTCTTGTGAGTTCTCACCACGACCAGGAAGTGTGATGTAGTGGTTCGACCACGTGGGGTTTATTTCTTCTGTGTGGGTGTGTGTGTGTGTGTAGGTTGTGTGTAGGCTGTGTGTGTGTGTGTAGTTTGTGTGTGTAGGTTGTGTGTGTGTGTGTAGGTTGTGTGTGTGTGTGTATATTTTGTGTGTGTATTTTGTGTGTGTAGGTTGTGTTTGTGTGTAGTTTGTGTGTGTGTGTGTAGTTTGTGTGTGTGTGTAGTTTGTGTGTGTGTGTAGGTTGTGTGTGTGTGTGTGTAGTTTGTGTGTGTAGGTTGTGTGTGTGTGTGTAGGTTGTGTGTGTGTGTGTAGTTTGTGTGTGTAGGTTGTGTTTGTGTGTGTAGGTTGTGTAGGTTGTGTGTGTGTGTGTGTGTAGGTTGTGTGTGTGTGTAGTTTGTGTGTTTGTGTGTGTAGGTTGTGTGTGTGTGGTGTGTGTGTGGTGTGTAGGTTGTGTGTGTGTAGTTTGTGTGTGTGTGTGTGTGTGTAGATTGTGTGTGTGTGTAGGTTGTGTGTGTGTGTAGGTTGTGTGTGCGTGTGTAGGTTGTGTGTGCGTGTGTAGGTTGTGTGTAGGTTGTGTGTGTGTGTGTAGGTTGTGTGTGTGTAGGTTGTGTGTGTGGGTTGTGTGTGTGTGTGTGTGTGTAGGTTGTGTGTGTGTGTAGGTTGTGTGTGTTGGTTGTGTGTATGTGTAGGTTGTGTGTGTGTGTGTGCAGAGATAATGGGTTCTTCAAACAGGCGGTTGCATCATCAGGTCCATGTTTAACCATTTGGAGAGTTGTGACTCCATCTGACGCGATGCAGGCCAGGCTGTCACAACACAGTAGTCATGTTAAATATCTATCCAGTGGTCTGACCCCATGCAGTTCAATCCCCCCCTGTGTGTGTGGATGCTGACCCCATGCAGTTCAATCCCCCCCTGTGTGTGTGGATGCTGACCCCATGCAGTTCAATCCCCCCCTGTGTGTGTGGATGCTGACCCCATGCAGTTCAATCCCCCCCTGTGTGTGTGGATGCTGACCCCATGCAGTTCAATCCCCCCCGGTGTGTGTGTGGATGATGGATCCTGTAAACATGCTGTTGCCACATGTCATTTGGAGAGTCCTGACCGTGGTGAATGTTGCAGATCTCTATGTGAAATATTTAGTCATTCATCAGATGCTCTTATCCAGAGAGACTTACAGTTAGTCCATTCATTTTAAGATAACTAGGTGAAACAACCACATAGCACAGTCATATACAGCAAATTAACATTCCATTCCACAAAAAACACATTGTAGAAAAATGTGTGGATTTTGAGTTTAGTCTGTACAGACATGTTATATAACTGTAGTGGGTTCCCCCTAGTCTAGCAGACCAGACATGTTATATAACTGTCTAGTGGTTTCCCCCTAGTCTAGCAGACCAGACATGTTATATAACTGTAGTGGTTTCCCCCTAGTCTAGCAGACCAGACATGTTATATAACTGTAGTGGTTTCCCCCTAGTCTAGCAGACCAGACATGTTATATAACTGTCTAGTGGTTTCCCCCTAGTCTAGCAGACCAGACATGTTATATAACTGTAGTGGTTTCCCCCTAGTCTAGTAGACCAGACATGTTATATAACTGTAGTGGTTTCCCCCTAGTCTAGTAGACCAGACATGTTATATAACTGTAGTGGTTTCCCCCTAGTCTAGCAGACCAGACATGTTAGATAACTGTAGTGGTTTCCCCCTAGTCTAGCAGACCAGACATGTTATATAACTGTAGTGGTTTCCCCCTAGTCTAGTAGACCAGACATGTTATATAACTGTAGTGGTTTCCCCCTAGTCTAGCAGACCAGACATGTTATATAACTGTAGTGGTTTCCCCCTAGTCTAGCAGACCAGACATGTTATATAACTGTAGTGGTTTCCCCCTAGTCTAGCAGACCAGACATGTTAGATAACTGTAGTGGTTTCCCCCTAGTCTAGCAGACCAGACATGTTATATAACTGTAGTGGGTTCCCCCTAGTCTAGTAGACCAGACATGTTATATAACTGTAGTGGTTTCCCCCTAGTCTAGTAGACCAGACATGTTATATAACTGTAGTGGTTTCCCCCTAGTCTAGCAGACCAGACATGTTATATAACTGTCTAGTGGTTTCCCCCTAGTCTAGTAGACCAGACATGTTATATAACTGTAGTGGTTTCCCCCTAGTCTAGTAGACCAGACATGTTATATAACTGTAGTGGTTTCCCCCTAGTCTAGCAGACCAGACATGTTATATAACTGTAGTGGTTTCCCCCTAGTCTAGTAGACCAGACATGTTATATAACTGTAGTGGTTTCCCCCTAGTCTAGCAGACCAGACATGTTAGATAACTGTAGTGGTTTCCCCCTAGTCTAGCAGACCAGACATGTTATATAACTGTAGTGGTTTCCCCCTAGTCTAGCAGACCAGACATGTTATATAACTGTCTAGTGGTTTCCCCCTAGTCTAGTAGACCAGACATGTTATATAACTGTAGTGGTTTCCCCCTAGTCTAGTAGACCAGACATGTTATATAACTGTAGTGGTTTCCCCCTAGTCTAGTAGACCAGACATGTTATATAACTGTAGTGGTTTCCCCCTAGTCTAGTAGACCAGACATGTTATATAACTGTCTAGTGGTTTCCCCCTAGTCTAGCAGACCAGACATGTTATATAACTGTAGTGGTTTCCCCCTAGTCTAGCAGACCAGACATGTTAGATAACTGTAGTGGTTTCCCCCTAGTCTAGTAGACCAGACATGTTATATAACTGTCTAGTGGTTTCCCCCTAGTCTAGCAGACCAGACATGTTATATAACTGTAGTGGTTTCCCCCTAGTCTAGCAGACCAGACATGTTATATAACTGTAGTGGTTTCCCCCTAGTCTAGCAGACCAGACATGTTATATAACTGTAGTGGTTTCCCCCTAGTCTAGCAGACCAGACATGTTATATAACTGTAGTGGTTTCCCCCTAGTCTAGCAGACCAGACATGTTATATAACTGTAGTGGTTTCCCCCTAGTCTAGTAGACCAGACATGTTATATAACTGTAGTGGTTTCCCCCTAGTCTAGCAGACCAGACATGTTATATAACTGTAGTGGTTTCCCCCTAGTCTAGCAGACCAGACATGTTATATAACTGTAGTGGTTTCCCCCTAGTCTAGCAGACCAGACATGTTATATAACTGTAGTGGTTTCCCCCTAGTCTAGCAGACCAGACATGTTATATAACTGTAGTGGTTTCCCCCTAGTCTAGCAGACCAGACATGTTATATAACTGTAGTGGTTTCCCCCTAGTCTAGCAGACCAGACATGTTATATAACTGTAGTGGTTTCCCCCTAGTCTAGCAGACCAGACATGTTATATAACTGTAGTGGTTTCCCCCTAGTCTAGCAGACCAGACATGTTATATAACTGTCTAGTGGTTTCCCCCTAGTCTAGCAGACCAGACATGTTAGATAACTGTAGTGGTTTCCCCCTAGTCTAGTAGACCAGACATGTTATATAACTGTCTAGTGGTTTCCCCCTAGTCTAGCAGACCAGACATGTTATATAACTGTAGTGGTTTCCCCCTAGTCTAGCAGACCAGACATGTTATATAACTGTCTAGTGGTTTCCCCCTAGTCTAGCAGACCAGACATGTTATATAACTGTAGTGGTTTCCCCCTAGTCTAGTAGACCAGACATGTTATATAACTGTAGTGGTTTCCCCCTAGTCTAGTAGACCAGACATGTTATATAACTGTAGTGGTTTCCCCCTAGTCTAGCAGACCAGACATGTTATATAACTGTCTAGTGGTTTCCCCCTAGTCTAGTAGACCAGACATGTTATATAACTGTAGTGGTTTCCCCCTAGTCTAGCAGACCAGACATGTTATATAACTGTAGTGGTTTCCCCCTAGTCTAGCAGACCAGACATGTTATATAACTGTAGTGGTTTCCCCCTAGTCTAGCAGACCAGACATGTTATATAACTGTCTAGTGGTTTCCCCCTAGTCTAGCAGACCAGACATGTTATATAACTGTAGTGGTTTCCCCCTAGTCTAGCAGACCAGACATGTTATATAACTGTAGTGGTTTCCCCCTAGTCTAGCAGACCAGACATGTTATATAACTGTAGTGGTTTCCCCCTAGTCTAGCAGACCAGACATGTTATATAACTGTAGTGGTTTCCCCCTAGTCTAGCAGACCAGACATGTTATATAACTGTAGTGGTTTCCCCCTAGTCTAGCAGACCAGACATGTTATATAACTGTAGTGGTTTCCCCCTAGTCTAGCAGACCAGACATGTTATATAACTGTAGTGGTTTCCCCCTAGTCTAGCAGACCAGACATGTTATATAACTGTAGTGGTTTCCCCCTAGTCTAGCAGACCAGACATGTTATATAACTGTAGTGGTTTCCCCCTAGTCTAGCAGACCAGACATGTTATATAACTGTAGTGGTTTCCCCCTAGTCTAGCAGACCAGACATGTTATATAACTGTAGTGTTTTCCCCCTAGTCTAGCAGACCAGACATGTTATATAACTGTAGTGGCTTCCCCCTAGTCTAGTAGACCAGACATGTTATATAACTGTAGTGGTTTCCCCCTAGTCTAGCAGACCAGACATGTTATATAACTGTCTAGTGGTTTCCCCCTAGTCTAGCAGACCAGACATGTTATATAACTGTAGTGGTTTCCCCCTAGTCTAGCAGACCAGACATGTTATATAACTGTAGTGGTTTCCCCCTAGTCTAGCAGACCAGACATGTTAGATAACTGTAGTGGTTTCCCCCTAGTCTAGCAGACCAGACATGTTATATAACTGTAGTGGTTTCCCCCTAGTCTAGCAGACCAGACATGTTATATAACTGTAGTGGTTTCCCCCTAGTCTAGCAGACCAGACATGTTATATAACTGTCTAGTGGTTTCCCCCTAGTCTAGCAGACCAGACATGTTATATAACTGTAGTGGTTTCCCCCTAGTCTAGCAGACCAGACATGTTATATAACTGTAGTGGTTTCCCCCTAGTCTAGCAGACCAGACATGTTATATAACTGTAGTGGTTTCCCCCTAGTCTAGCAGACCAGACATGTTATATAACTGTAGTGGTTTCCCCCTAGTCTAGCAGACCAGACATGTTATATAACTGTAGTGGTTTCCCCCTAGTCTAGCAGACCAGACATGTTATATAACTGTAGTGGTTTCCCCCTAGTCTAGCAGACCAGACATGTTATATAACTGTAGTGGTTTCCCCCTAGTCTAGCAGACCAGACATGTTAGATAACTGTAGTGGTTTCCCCCTAGTCTAGCAGACCAGACATGTTATATAACTGTAGTGGTTTCCCCCTAGTCTAGTAGACCAGACATGTTATATAACTGTAGTGGTTTCCCCCTAGTCTAGCAGACCAGACATGTTATATAACTGTCTAGTGGTTTCCCCCTAGTCTAGCAGACCAGACATGTTATATAACTGTAGTGGTTTCCCCCTAGTCTAGCAGACCAGACATGTTAGATAACTGTAGTGGTTTCCCCCTAGTCTAGTAGACCAGACATGTTATATAACTGTAGTGGTTTCCCCCTAGTCTAGCAGACCAGACATGTTATATAACTGTAGTGGTTTCCCCCTAGTCTAGCAGACCAGACATGTTATATAACTGTAGTGGTTTCCCCCTAGTCTAGTAGACCAGACATGTTATATAACTGTAGTGGTTTCCCCCTAGTCTAGTAGACCAGACATGTTATATAACTGTCTAGTGGTTTCCCCCTAGTCTAGCAGACCAGACATGTTATATAACTGTAGTGGTTCCCCCCTAGTCTAGCAGACCAGACATGTTATATAACTGTAGTGGTTTCCCCCTAGTCTAGCAGACCAGACATGTTATATAACTGTAGTGGTTTCCCCCTAGTCTAGCAGACCAGACATGTTATATAACTGTAGTGGTTTCCCCCTAGTCTAGCAGACCAGACATGTTATATAACTGTCTAGTGGTTTCCCCCTAGTCTAGCAGACCAGACATGTTATATAACTGTAGTGGTTTCCCCCTAGTCTAGCAGACCAGACATGTTATATACCTGTAGTGGTTTCCCCCTAGTCTAGTAGACCAGACATGTTATATAACTGTAGTGGTTTCCCCCTAGTCTAGCAGACCAGACATGTTATATAACTGTAGTGCTTTCCCCCTAGTCTAGCAGACCAGACATGTTATATAACTGTCTAGTGGTTTCCCCCTAGTCTAGCAGACCAGACATGTTATATAACTGTAGTGGTTTCCCCCTAGTCTAGTAGACCAGACATGTTATATAACTGTAGTGGTTTCCCCCTAGTCTAGTAGACCAGACATGTTATATAACTGTAGTGGTTTCCCCCTAGTCTAGTAGACCAGACATGTTATATAACTGTAGTGGGTTCCCCCTAGTCTAGCAGACCAGACATGTTATATAACTGTCTAGTGGTTTCCCCCTAGTCTAGCAGACCAGACATGTTATATAACTGTCTAGTGGTTTCCCCCTAGTCTAGCAGACCAGACATGTTATATAACTGTAGTGGTTTCCCCCTAGTCTAGCAGACCAGACATGTTATATAACTGTAGTGGTTTCCCACTAGTCTAGCAGACCAGACATGTTATATAACTGTAGTGGTTTCCCCCTAGTCTAGCAGACCAGACATGTTATATAACTGTCTAGTGGTTTCCCCCTAGTCTAGCAGACCAGACATGTTATATAACTGTAGTGGTTTCCCCCTAGTCTAGCAGACCAGACATGTTATATAACTGTAGTGGTTTCCCCCTAGTCTAGCAGACCAGACATGTTATATAACTGTCTAGTGGTTTCCCCCTAGTCTAGCAGACCAGACATGTTATATAACTGTAGTGGTTTCCCCCTAGTCTAGCAGACCAGACATGTTATATAACTGTAGTGGTTTCCCCCTAGTCTAGCAGACCAGACATGTTATATAACTGTAGTGGTTTCCCCCTAGTCTAGCAGACCAGACATGTTATATAACTGTAGTGGTTTCCCCCTAGTCTAGCAGACCAGACATGTTATATAACTGTAGTGGTTTCCCCCTAGTCTAGCAGACCAGACATGTTATATAACTGTAGTGGTTTCCCCCTAGTCTAGCAGACCAGACATGTTATATAACTGTAGTGGTTTCCCCCTAGTCTAGTAGACCAGACATGTTATATAACTGTAGTGGTTTCCCCCTTGTCTAGCAGACCAGACATGTTATATAACTGTCTAGTGGTTTCCCCCTAGTCTAGCAGACCAGACATGTTATATAACTGTAGTGGTTTCCCCCTAGTCTAGCAGACCAGACATGTTATATAACTGTAGTGGTTTCCCCCTAGTCTAGCAGACCAGACATGTTATATAACTGTAGTGGTTTCCCCCTAGTCTAGCAGACCAGACATGTTATATAACTGTAGTGGTTTCCCCCTAGTCTAGTAGACCAGACATGTTATATAACTGTAGTGGTTTCCCCCTAGTCTAGCAGACCAGACATGTTATATAACTGTAGTGGTTTCCCCCTAGTCTAGCAGACCAGACATGTTATATAACTGTCTAGTGGTTTCCCCCTAGTCTAGCAGACCAGACATGTTATATAACTGTCTAGTGGTTTCCCCCTAGTCTAGCAGACCAGACATGTTATATAACTGTAGTGGTTTCCCCCTAGTCTAGCAGACCAGACATGTTATATAACTGTAGTGGTTTCCCCCTAGTCTAGCAGACCAGACATGTTATATAACTGTAGTGGTTTCCCACTAGTCTAGCAGACCAGACATGTTATATAACTGTCTAGTGGTTTCCCCCTAGTCTAGCAGACCAGACATGTTATATAACTGTCTAGTGGTTTCCCCCTAGTCTAGCAGACCAGACATGTTATATAACTGTCTAGTGGTTTCCCCCTAGTCTAGTAGACCAGACATGTTATATAACTGTAGTGGTTTCCCCCTAGTCTAGTAGACCAGACATGTTATATAACTGTAGTGGTTTCCCCCTAGTCTAGTAGACCAGACATGTTATATAACTGTCTAGTGGTTTCCCCCTAGTCTAGCAGACCAGACATGTTATATAACTGTAGTGGTTTCCCCCTAGTCTAGTAGACCAGACATGTTATATAACTGTAGTGGTTTCCCCCTAGTCTAGTAGACCAGACATGTTATATAACTGTCTAGTGGTTTCCCCCTAGTCTAGCAGACCAGACATGTTATATAACTGTCTAGTGGTTTCCCCCTAGTCTAGCAGACCAGACATGTTATATAACTGTAGTGGTTTCCCCCTAGTCTAGCAGACCAGACATGTTATATAACTGTCTAGTGGTTTCCCCCTAGTCTAGTAGACCAGACATGTTATATAACTGTAGTGGTTTCCCCCTAGTCTAGCAGACCAGACATGTTATATAACTGTAGTGGTTTCCCCCTAGTCTAGCAGACCAGACATGTTATATAACTGTCTAGTGGTTTCCCCCTAGTCTAGCAGACCAGACATGTTATATAACTGTAGTGGTTTCCCCCTAGTCTAGCAGACCAGACATGTTAGATAACTGTAGTGGTTTCCCCCTAGTCTAGCAGACCAGACATGTTATATAACTGTAGTGGTTTCCCCCTAGTCTAGCAGACCAGACATGTTATATAACTGTAGTGGTTTCCCCCTAGTCTAGCAGACCAGACATGTTATATAACTGTCTAGTGGTTTCCCCCTAGTCTAGCAGACCAGACATGTTATATAACTGTCTAGTGTGTGGATCTAGATCATCCATAAATGGAGTTACTACATGCCAGAGCTGTGACTCCCTATATAACATTGAGGGAGCTGTGACTCCCTATATAACATTGAGGGAGCTGTGACTCCCGATATAATATTGAGGGAGCTGTGAGTCCCTATATAACATTGAGGGAGCTGTGACTCCCTATATAACATTGAGGGAGCTGTGGTGGGTCTGGTTTGGAAGCTGTGACTCCCTATATAACATTGAGGGAGCTGTGACTCCCTATATAACATTGAGGGAGCTGTGACTCCCTATATAACATTGAGGGAGCTGTGACTCCCTATATAACATTGAGGGAGCTGTGACTCCCTATATAACATTGAGGGAGCTGTGACTCCCTATATAACATTGAGGGAGCTGTGACTCCCTATATAACATTGAGGGAGCTGTGACTCCCTATATAACATTGAGGGAGCTGTGGTGGGTCCGGTTTGGAAGCTGTGACTCCCTATATAACATTGAGGGAGCTGTGACTCCCTATATAACATTGAGGGAGCTGTGACTCCCTATATAACATTGAGGGAGCTGTGACTCCCTATATAACATTGAGGGAGCTGTGACTCCCTATATAACATTGAGGGAGCTGTGACTCCCTATATAACATTGAGGGAGCTGTGACTCCCTATATAACATTGAGGGAGCTGTGACTCCCTATATAACATTGTGTGATATGTGACTCCCTATATAACATTGTGTGATATGTGACTCCCTATATAACATTGAGGGAGCTGTGACTCCCTATATAACATTGAGGGAGCTGTGACTCCCTATATAACATTGAGGGAGCTGTGACTCCCTATATAACATTGTGTGATATGTGACTCCCTATATAACATTGAGGGAGCTGTGACTCCCTATATAACATTGAGGGAGCTGTGACTCCCTATATAACATTGAGGGAGCTGTGACTCCCTATATAACATTGAGGGAGCTGTGGTGGGTCCGGTTTGGAAGCTGTGACTCCCTATATAACATTGAGGGAGCTGTGACTCCCTATATAACATTGAGGGAGCTGTGACTCCCTATATAACATTGAGGGAGCTGTGACTCCCTATATAACATTGTGTGATATGTGACTCCCTATATAACATTGAGGGAGTTGTGGTGTGTCCGGTTTGGAAGCTGTGACTCCCTATATAACATTGAGGGAGCTGTGACTCCCTATATAACATTGAGGGAGCTGTGACTCCCTATATAACATTGAGGGAGCTGTGACTCCCTATATAACATTGAGGGAGCTGTGACTCCCTATATAACATTGAGGGAGTTGTGGTGGGTCCGGTTTGGGAGCTGTGACTCCTGCCTGCCTGCCTGCCTGTCCGTCCGTCCGTCCGTCCGTCCGCCCGTCCGTCCGTCCGTTACAGTCATGATGTGTAGTCTTGGCTCTTCTTAGGGGAACTCCTGGATTTGTATCATGGAGTATTTCAGAGACTTAGTTGCTCAGTGAACCCAACTATTCCAGTCAGTTATTTCTCCTCTCATATTTAGTCACTTGTGGTCTTTGCCAGGGGTTGGAACTGGTACAGAGAACAGAACAGAAAACCAGAAGAGAAGAACATTTTTCGAGGAACAGAATCAGAACCAGAAACGAAAGTGATCTATACTGTTTCGGAACAGAAGCGTTCTCTTTTACGTTCCGGGGCATTTTTTAAAGTCCAACAAAAAACACAACAAAGCATCTATGCAAAGTCCTCACTCAGTCACTCAGAAACTAATTTCAGTGTCTGCCTGCTAGCTGGACATCTTTTCCAGTGTGTGTGCATGTGTAGCCCCCGAAGAAGAGCCTGTAGCCTATTGACATTACAATCGTGATTCAGAAATGAGGGAGAGATTTTTAATTACAGAAAAATGAATTAATTTGTTCAATGCTAGTTAACCCTGTCAGTTCCGAGACTCCAGCTAAAATATTGTTTTCATTTATCTGCATGTCCAGCCATTACATTTAACAATGAAGTGTTCTTCCATTTTCTTACAGGACAACTAGGGATACAATTTGACATAACAGTTGCGTTCATGAGTTTTATTGACAAACCCCTTTCAGTATTATAGACACTCTGTCCTGGGATTTCCTATGGTCTTCTATGTAGAAGAACCCCTTACAATAGTATAGACACTCTGTCCTGGGATTTCCTGTGGTCTTCTATGTAGAAGAACCCCTTACAATATTATAGACACTATGTCCTGGGATTTCCTATGGTCTTCTATGTAGAAGAACCCCTTACAATATTATAGACACTATGTCCTGGGATTTCCTATGATCTTCTATGTAGAAGAACCCCTTACAATATTATAGACACTATGTCCTGTGATTTCCTGTGGTCTTCTATGTAGAAGAACCCCTTACAATATTATAGACACTATGTCCTGGGATTTCCTGTGGTCTTCTATGTAGAAGAACCCCTTACAATATTATAGACACTCTGTCCTGGGATTTCCTATGGTCTTCTATGTAGAAGAACCCCTTACAATATTATAGACACTATGTCCTGGGATTTCCTGTGGTCTTCTATGTAGAAGAACCCCTTACAATAGTATAGACACTATGTCCTGGGATTTCCTATGATCTTCTATGGAGAATAGGCCTTTACAGTATTATAGACACTATGTCCTGTGATTTTAGTATTTTATTTTAATTTGTTTATTTCACCTTTATTTAACCAGGTAGTTGAGAACAAGTTCTCATTTGCAACTGCAACCTGGCCAAGATAAAGCAAAGCAGTTCGACACAGACAACAACACAGAGTTACACATGGAGTAAAACAAACATACAATCAATAATACAGTAGAAAAAAAGAAAACAAAGTCTATATACGGTGAGTGAAAATGAGGTAAGATAAGGGAGTTAAGGCAATAAATAGGCCATGGTGGTGAAGTAATTACAATTTAGCAATTAAACACTGGAATGGTAGATGTGCAGAAGATGAATGTGCAAGTAGAGATACTGGGGTGCAAAGGAACAAGATAAATAAATAAATACAGTAGGGGATGAGGTAGTTGGATGGGCTATTTACAGATGGGCTATGTACAGGTGCAGTGATCTGTGAGCTGCTCTGACAGCTGGTGCTTAAAGCTAGTGAGGGAGATATGAGTCTCCAGCTTCAGTGATTTTTGTAGTTCGTTCCAGTCATTGGCAGCAGAGAACTGGAAGGAAAGGTGGCCAAAGGAGGAATTGGCTATGGGGGTGACCAGTGAGATATACCTGCTGGAGCGCGTGCTACGAGTGATTTCCTATGATCTATGTAGAAGAACCCCTTACAATATTATAGACTCTCTGTCCTGGGATTTCCTATGGTCTTCTATGGAGAATAGGCCCTTACAGTATTATAGACTCTCTGTCCTGGGATTTCCTATGGTCTTCTATGTAGAAGAACCCCTTACATTCTAACAACTCTTGTGTAGCTTGTGAATGTAAAGCAGATACGTGTTCATGAGATCCTCAGCTTTTCATAAATATGTTTTAATAGTTTGCAACTCAAACCATTTGGACTCTACATGGATTTTTATTAAAAGGTCCCGGCCCCGGGCCCCTTCAGGATCCGCCCTTATCTCACAAACACCCCTCTAACTCAGCCCCCGTTAATCACACAGACTATTGGTCCAATGGTACAACTCCAATGGTACAACCCAGAACTCCAATGGTACAACTCAGAAGTCTGTATAAGTCTGTATCACACACATGTTGTTTAAAAGGGGTTAGAAGTCCAGAACGCGTTAACGTTACGGTACTGCGCTGGTTTAAAGATAAAACTGGGTTAAGGATATTGAAGTTATCACCTTTCACATTGGATTTATTAAATACAGAAAGGTAAGATGTGTTTTTAATTCTGGTGCCGCTCGGCACACACAAGCTTGTTAGCTAGCTAGCTCTGGTCCAATGTTAAACCAACTCTCTCCTCCATAGGTATAATTCAGATAGGTATAATTCAGCATGTTATAACAAGATGCCCAGCGCTTCAAGCCAAGCCTCCTCCTCCACCCTCGCTTGCTCTCTCCCCACCCACAAAATTTCAGTCGCATCTCGTGCCACTTGTCTGTCCATCGCGCATGTAAACAACTATAGCTTGCCCACTCCATAGCAAGCTACTCTATCAGCATGAGAGTATCTGAGCGGAGCTGGAGCGGATCGAGTAGCGGAGCGAGTAGCGGAGGTGTAGAGAGTAGCGGAGCTGGAGCGGAGCGAGTAGCGGAGGTGTAGAGAGTAGCGGAGCTGGAGCGGAGCGAGTAGCGGAGGTGTAGCGAGTAGCGGAGCTGGAGCGGAGCGAGTAGCGGAGGTGTAGCGAGTAGCGGAGCTGGAGCGGAGCGAGTAGCGGAGGTGTAGCGAGTAGCGGAGCTGGAGCGGAGCGAGTAGCGGAGGTGTAGCGGAGATGTAGCGAGTAGCGGAGGTGTAGAGAGTAGCGGAGCTGGAGCGGAGCGAGTAGTGGAGGTGTAGCGGTAGCGGAGCTATAGCGGAGCGAGTAGCGGAGGTGTAGAGAGTAGCGGAGCTGGAGCGGAGCGGAGCGAGTAGCGGAGGTGTAGCGGAGCTGTAGCGGAGGTGTAGCGAGTAGCGGAGCTGGAGCGGAGCGAGTAGCGGAGGTGTAGCGAGTAGCGGAGCTGTAGCGGAGCTGTAGCGGAGCGAGTAGCGGAGGTGTAGCGAGTAGCGGAGCTGGAGCGGAGCGAGTAGCGGAGGTGTAGCGGAGCTGGAGCGGAGGGAGTAGCGGAGGTGTAGCGAGTAGCGGAGCTGCAGTGAGTAGCGGAGCTGGAGTGGAGCGAGTAGCGGAGGTGTAGCGGAGGTGTAGCGAGTAGCGGAGCTGCAGTGAGTAGCGGAGCTGGAGCGGAGCGAGTAGCGGAGGTGTAGCGGAGGTGTAGCGAGTAGCGGAGCTGCAGCGAGTAGCGGAGCTGGAGCGGAGCGAGTAGCGGAGGTGTAGCGAGTAGCGGAGCTGGAGCGGAGCGAGTAGCGGAGGTGTAGCGAGTAGCGGAGCTGGAGCGGAGCGAGTAGCGGAGGTGTAGCGGAGCTGGAGCGGAGCGAGTAGCGGAGGTGTAGCGGAGGTGTAGCGAGTAGCGGAGCTGTAGCGGAGCGAGTAGGGGAGGTGTAGCGGAGGTGTAGCTGAGCGAGTAGGGGAGGTGTAGCGAGTAGCGGAGCTGTAGCGGAGGGAGTAGGGGAGGTGTAGCGAGTAGCGGAGGTGTAGCGGAGGGAGTAGGGGAGCTGCAGCGGAGGGAGTAGGGGAGCTGCAGCGGAGGTGTAGCGGAGGGTGTAGGGGAGGTGTAGCGGAGGGAGTAGGGGAGGTGTAGCGGAGATGTAGCGGAAGGAGTAGGGGAGGTGTAGCGGAGCTGGAGCGGAGCGAGTAGCGGAGCTGGAGCGGAGCGAGTAGCGGAACTGGAGCGGAGCGAGTAGGGGAGGTGTAGCGAGTAGCGGAGCTGGAGCGGAGCGAGTAGGGGAGGTGTAGCGAGTAGCGGAGGTGTAGCGGAGCGAGTAGGGGAGGTGTAGCGAGTAGCGGAGCTGGAGCGGAGCGAGTAGGGGAGGTGTAGCGGAGGTGTAGCGGAGGGAGTAGGGGAGGTGTAGCGGAGCTGGAGCGGAGGGAGTAGGGGAGGTGTAGCGGAGGTGTAGCGGAGCGAGTAGGGGAGGTGTAGCGAGTAGCGGAGCGAGTAGGGGAGGTGTAGCGAGTAGCGGAGGTGTAGCGGAGGTGTAGCGGAGGTGTAGCGAGTAGCGGAGGTGTAGCGGAGGTGTAGCGAGTAGCGGAGCTGTAGCGGAGCGAGTAGGGGAGGTGTAGCGAGTAGCGGAGGTGTAGCACTACTCCATGAGCGGGGAACAAGCACTACTCCATGAGCGGGGAACAAGCACTACTCCATGAGCGGGGAACAAGCACTACTCCATGAGCGGTGAACAAGCACTACTCCATGAGTGGGGAACAAGCACTACTCCATGAGCGGGGAACAAGCACTACTCCATGAGCGGGGAACAAGCACTACTCCATGAGCGGTGAACAAGCACTACTCCATGAGTGGGGAACAAGCACTACTCCATGAGTGGGGAACAAGCACTACTCCATGAGCGGGGAACAAGCACTACTCCATGAGTGGGGAACAAGCACTACTCCATGAGTGGGGAACAAGCACTACTCCATGAGCGGTGAACAAGCACTACTCCATGAGCGGGGAACAAGCACTACTCCATGAGCGGTGAACAAGCACTACTCCATGAGTGGGGAACAAGCACTACTCCATGAGCGGGGAACAAGCACTACTCCATGAGCGGGGAACAAGCACTACTCCATGAGCGGGGAACAAGCACTACTCCATGAGCGGGGAACAAGCACTACTCCATGAGCGGGGAACAAGCACTACTCCATGAGTGGGGAACAAGCACTACTCCATGAGCGGTGAACAAGCACTACTCCATGAGTGGGGAACAAGCACTACTCCATGAGCGGTGAACAAGCACTACTCCATGAGCGGTGAACAAGCACTACTCCATGAGTGGGGAACAAGCACTACTCCATGAGCGGGGAACAAGCACTACTCCATGAGCGGGGAACAAGCACTACTCCATGAGCGGGGAACAAGCACTACTCCATGAGCGGTGAACAAGCACTACTCCATGAGTGGGGAACAAGCACTACTCCATGAGCGGTGAACAAGCACTACTCCATGAGTGGGGAACAAGCACTACTCCATGAGCGGTGAACAAGCACTACTCCATGAGCGGTGAACAAGCACTACTCCATGAGCGGTGAACAAGCACTACTCCATGAGTGGGGAACAAGCACTACTCCATGAGCGGGGAACAAGCACTACTCCATGAGCGGGGAACAAGCACTACTCCATGAGTGGGGAACAAGCACTACTCCATGAGCGGGGAACAAGCACTACTCCATGAGTGGGGAACAAGCACTACTCCATGAGCGGGGAACAAGCACTACTCCATGAGCGGTGAACAAGCACTACTCCATGAGCGGTGAACAAGCACTACTCCATGAGCGGGGAACAAGCACTACTCCATGAGCGGTGAACAAGCACTACTCCATGAGTGGGGAACAAGCACTACTCCGTGAGCGATATCTGCTCTTCTTCTACAGATATGGTCTACGTGTCTTCAAGATAAACACCTCATATACTGTTTCCCTCGAGGATGTTTCTCTGAGGATGTTTCCCTCGCTCTGAGGATGTTTCCCTCGCTCTGAGGATGTTTCCCTCGCTCTGAGGATGTTTCCCTCGCTCTGAGGATGTTTCCCTCGCTCTGAGGATTTCTCCAGTGAGATTCAGCCACTTGCGAATTGACAGAAAAGTATGAAATCACACTGTGTTACACAGAGAGACAAAATATACATTATTTTATTGAGGTTTTATTGGTCCAGTATTTGGGGAAGCCTGTTTTCCCTTGGCGTCGTTGAATACACACCACCGATGCTAAGGTGCCAGAGGTCAACAGAGACATTAACATCGGGTTGAGCGGGTTGTGTATTTTACACATATATTTTTACAAATATACTGTATCTACATACCTTTTAGTTATTTCTATATTTGAGAAATACATTTTATTGAAGTATATTCCACTCATGACTCAACACTTTCCGGGCGGTACAAACGGTTGTGTTGATATGCATCAGTAGTCTCTTGTTATAGTAGTAGAATCTCATCTGATTTCAATGGTTATAACGGACTCTCTGTCTCTCTCTTCAATCCATCCTCTTTATCCGATACACTGATGCAGTTAGTGCCTAAAGAGCAGACTTACAGGACTTAGAGGCTGGTATAAACACCCGTCTGGCTCTGTAACTCAGAGTTACATAATAACAGCTGATCTTCTTACATCTACAGAATAACTACACCAGTCGCTCTATAATTCTCTTCTGGCTTATGTTCCAAATGGCACCCTATTCCCTATCTAGTGCAGTACTTAGCACCCTATTCCCTATCTAGTGCACTACTTAGCACCCTATTCCCTATATAGTGCACTACTTTTGACCACTATATAGGGACTAGGTTGTTATTTGGGACGCAGGACTCTGCTCCGTCAGACCAGACCACGTGCTGCAGCTTTTCTCTTCTCAACCCACACTGGTACCAGGCACAGTAACTATAACCACACACCCTTATAAGGGCACAGCACAACAGTAGCCTATACTAAAAGGGTTCAATTTAATTTAACCTGGATTTAAGAAGGAAGTTCCATTGAGGTCAGAATTAGTCTCCCAATGGAGACCTGGAGAATGAAATAACATAGTTAGGTCTACAGTGTTTTTCCTTGTGTAGTCTAGCCGTTCATTCACCATGCGATAACGTTGTAATGTCTGGCTAACTGGTCAATATGGTTGTTTCATCTTAATGATTGTCTATAGGGAATAGGGTGCTAAGTACTGCACTATATAGGGAATAGGGTGCTAAGTACTGCACTATATAGGGAATAGGGTGCTAAGTACTGCACTATATAGGGAATAGGGTGCTAAGTACTGTACTATATGGGGAATAGGGTGCTAAGTACTGCACTATATAGGGAATAGGGTGCTAAGTACTGTACTATATAGGGAATAGGGTGCCATTTGGGACGTATCTGAAGTGTCCTCTTCAGCCTGTTGTTTTTATGTTGACCTCTCTAAACCAGATCTGGGCCCTACAGAGATCTCCCCGTCGTGGCCAGACTCCGGCTGCACTGCGGTGGATAGCAGCCTTTATTTCAGGCTCCTGAACCAATTCAATTTTTTATGCTGACCTCAACTGGTCTCCTCCATCCTGTGACCGAACACGGCTTCTGGGCATCAGAACCAACCTCCATTTGGATGGAGGTTTCTACTGCAACGTGTCGGCAGCTCTGGAAGTTCAGCCCGCTCCGCACCTCTGAAATCCATTACCTCATTTTTGCCAGCATGTCACCTGTTGTAACGGCTGTCAATGTCGTTCTCCTCCTCAGACGAGGAGGAGCATGGATCGGACCAAGATGCGGAGTAGGAGGTATTCATGATTTTAATGACAAACCAACAAACACTAACAAATTAACAAAACAACAAACGTGACTAACCTGCAACAGTCCTGTGTGGCCCAAACGCTAACACAGGAAACAAACACCCACAAAACACCAGTGAAACCCTGGCTGCCTTAGTATGACTCTCAATCAGAGACAAACGATACACACCTGTCTCTAATTGAGAATCATACCAGGCCGAACACAAAACCCAACATAGAAATAGAAAACATAGACTGCCCACCCAACACTCACGCCCTGACCAATAAAGACATACAAAACAAGAGAAAACAGGTCAGGAACGTGACACGTGTGCAACTAGAGGCGACAACTTGTGATCACCATCACTCCACACGCAGAAATGCTACAAACAGGAAGTACTGAAAATAAACGCAGTTGACAGTGAGAGGACGTTTCTTTTTTCGATGAGTTTATATACAGTACCAGTCAAATTTTGGACACAACTCATTCAAGGGTTTTTCTTTATTTTTACTATTTTCTACATTGCAGAATAATAGTGAAGACATCAGAACTATGAAATAACACATGTGGAATCATGTAGTAACACAAAAAAGTATTAAACAAATCAAAATATATTTTATACTTGAGGTTCTTCAAAGAAGCCACCCTTTGCCTTGATGATAGCTTTACACGTAAGCATTTGACAAATACAATTTAATTTGATTTAGTCTGCTTCCAGACAATGGAACAGAGTATTGTCATGTACCTTATCGTGTACCTCAGCCTTCCTCTCCCAGACACACACACACACACACACACACACACACACACACACACACACACACACACACACACACACACACACACACACACACACACACAGCCCTCTCCTAATGTACAGCCTCGACTCCCCCTCCAAGCCTCCCGTCCCTGGTGAGTGTCTGTAGCTACATTTAGCTGTATTCCATTAAAGAGAAAATAACTTTCCTTAATGGAACAAGGTTTTTAGACCAGAGTGCTGCTGTCTGAATGATCCATCGTCTCTAATGGGGTGTGATGATCACAATGAAAAACACAAAGTAGAGGTCTGCAGGGGATTGATTTCTTCATCCCGCTCCTGCCCTCACCAGCTGGCTTTTCATCCTGCACCCAGCCCTCACCAGCTGGCTTTTCATCCTGCACCCAGCCCTCACCAGCTGGCTTTTCATCCCGCTCCTGCCCTCACCAGCTGGCTTTTCATCCTGCACCCAGCCCTCACCGGCTGGCTCTTCATCCTGCACCCAGCCCTCACCGGCTGGCTCTTCATCCTGCACCCAGCCCTCACCAGCTGGCTTTTCATCCCGCTCCTGCCCTCACCAGCTGGCTTTTCATCCTGCACCCAGCCCTCACCAGCTGGCTTTTCATCCTGCACCCAGCCCTCACCAGCTGGCTTTTCATCCCGCTCCTGCCCTCACCAGCTGGCTTTTCATCCTGCACCCAGCCCTCACCGGCTGGCTCTTCATCCTGCACCCAGCCCTCACCGGCTGGCTCTTCATCCTGCACCCAGCCCTCACCAGCTGGCTTTTCATCCCGCTCCTGCCCTCACCAGCTGGCTTTTCATCCTGCACCCAGCCCTCACCAGCTGGCTTTTCATCCTGCACCCAGCCCTCACCAGCTGGCTTTTCATCCCGCTCCTGCCCTCACCAGCTGGCTTTTCATCCTGCACCCAGCCCTCACCGGCTGGCTCTTCATCCTGCACCCAGCCCTCACCGGCTGGCTCTTCATCCTGCACCCAGCCCTCACCAGCTGGCTTTTCATCCCGCTCCTGCCCTCACCAGCTGGCTTTTCATCCTGCACCCAGCCCTCACCGGCTGGCTTTTCATCCTGCACCCAGCACTCACCAGCTGGCTTTTCATCCTGCACCCAGCCCTCACCAGCTGGCTTTTCATCCCGCTCCTGCCCTCACCAGCTGGCTTTTCATCCTGCACCCAGCCCTCACCAGCTGGCTTTTCATCCCGCTCCTGCCCTCACCAGCTGGCTTTTCATCCTGCACCCAGCCCTCACCAGCTGGCTTTTCATCCTGCACCCAGCCCTCACCAGCTGGCTTTTCATCCCGCTCCTGCCCTCACCAGCTGGCTTTTCATCCTGCACCCAGCCCTCACCGGCTGGCTCTTCATCCTGCACCCAGCCCTCACCGGCTGGCTCTTCATCCTGCACCCAGCCCTCACCAGCTGGCTTTTCATCCCGCTCCTGCCCTCACCAGCTGGCTTTTCATCCTGCACCCAGCCCTCACCAGCTGGCTTTTCATCCTGCACCCAGCCCTCACCAGCTGGCTTTTCATCCCGCTCCTGCCCTCACCAGCTGGCTTTTCATCCTGCACCCAGCCCTCACCGGCTGGCTCTTCATCCTGCACCCAGCCCTCACCGGCTGGCTCTTCATCCTGCACCCAGCCCTCACCAGCTGGCTTTTCATCCCGCTCCTGCCCTCACCAGCTGGCTTTTCATCCTGCACCCAGCCCTCACCGGCTGGCTTTTCATCCTGCACCCAGCACTCACCAGCTGGCTTTTCATCCTGCACCCAGCCCTCACCAGCTGGCTTTTCATCCCGCTCCTGCCCTCACCAGCTGGCTTTTCATCCTGCACCCAGCCCTCACCAGCTGGCTTTTCATCCTGCACCCAGCCCTCACCAGCTGGCTTTTCATCCTGCACCCAGCCCTCACCAGCTGGCTTTTCATCCCGCTCCTGCCCTCACCAGCTGGCTTTTCATCCTGCACCCAGCCCTGACCAGCTGGCTTTTCATCCTGCACCCAGCCCTCACCGGCTGGCTTTTCATCCTGCACCCAGCCCTCACCGGCTGGCTTTTCATCCTTCACCCAGCACTCACCAGCTGGCTTTTCATCCTGTACCCAGCACTCACCAGCTGGCTTTTCATCCTGTACCCAGCCCTCACCGGCTGGCTTTTCATCCTGCACCCAGCCCTCACCGGCTGGCTTTTCATCCTGCACCCAGCACTCACCAGCTGGCTTTTCATCCTGCACCCAGCCCTCACCGGCTGGCTTTTCATCCCGCTCCTGCCCTCACCGGCTGGCTCTTCATCCTGCACCCAGCCCTCACCGGCTGGCTTTTCATCCCGCTCCTGCCCTCACCGGCTGGCTCTTCATCCTGCACCCAGCCCTCACCGGCTGGCTCTTCATCCTGCACCCAGCCCTCACCAGCTGGCTTTTCATCCCGCTCCTGCCCTCACCAGCTGGCTTTTCATCCTGCACCCAGCCCTCACCGGCTGGCTTTTCATCCTGCACCCAGCACTCACCAGCTGGCTTTTCATCCTGCACCCAGCCCTCACCAGCTGGCTTTTCATCCCGCTCCTGCCCTCACCAGCTGGCTTTTCATCCTGCACCCAGCCCTCACCAGCTGGCTTTTCATCCTGCACCCAGCCCTCACCAGCTGGCTTTTCATCCCGCTCCTGCCCTCACCAGCTGGCTTTTCATCCTGCACCCAGCCCTCACCAGCTGGCTTTTCATCCCGCTCCTGCCCTCACCAGCTGGCTTTTCATCCTGCACCCAGCCCTCACCGGCTGGCTTTTCATCCTGCACCCAGCCCTCACCGGCTGGCTTTTCATCCTGCACCCAGCCCTCACCAGCTGGCTTTTCATCCTGCACCCAGCCCTCACCGGCTGGCTTTTCATCCTGCACCCAGCACTCACCAGCTGGCTTTTCATCCTGCACCCAGCCCTCACCGGCTGGCTTTTCATCCTGCACCCAGCCCTCACCGGCTGGCTTTTCATCCTGCACCCAGCACTCACCAGCTGGCTTTTCATCCTGCACCCAGCCCTCACCGGCTGGCTTTTCATCCCGCTCCTGCCCTCACCGGCTGGCTTTTCATCCTGCACCCAGCCCTCACCAGCTGCTTTTCATACTGCACCCAACACTCACCGGCTGGCTTTCTGTCCGACTCCTGCCCTCACCAGCTGGCTTTTCATCCTGCACCCAGCCCTCACCGGCTGGCTTTTCATCCTGCACCCAGCACTCACCGGCTGGCTTTCTGTCTGTCTCCTGACCGCTATTGCAAGAACTGATCCCAGAACCAACTGCAGTCCCACAATGTTATTTTAGGTATGTGACGCAGCTCACTTGCCAGCCATGGTCCCAGCCCTATAGGCAATATCAAATGTGCAAAGATTTTGACTTTCAACGTGGCACCAACATAGTTCAGCAAATTGCTGCCCTGTTAGAGCTGCTCCGGTCAACTGTAAGTGCTGTTATTGTGAAGTGGAAACGTCTAGGAGCAACAACGGCTCAGCCGCGAAGTGGTAGGCCACACAAGCTCACAGAATGGGAACGCTGAGTACTGAAGCGCGTAGCACGTAAAAATCGTCTGTCCTCGGGTGCAACACTCACTACCGAGTTCCAAACTGCCTCTGGAAGCAACGTCAGCACAATAACTGTTTGTTGGGAGCTTCATGAAATGGGTTTCCATGGCCGAGCAGCCGCACACAAGCCTAAGATCACCATACACAAAGCCAAGCGTCGGCTGGAGTGGTGTAAAGCTTGTCGCCATTGGACTCTGGAGCAGTGGAAACGCGTTCTCTGGAGTGATGAATTAAGGGGTTTGGCGGATGCCAGGAGAACGCTACCTGCACCAGTTCATAGTGCCAACTGTAAAGTTCGGTGGAGGAGGAATAATGGTCTGGGGCTGTTTTTCTTGGTTTGGGCTAGGCCCCTTATCTCTTCAGCATACAATGATATTCTAGATGATTCTGTGCATCCAACTTTGTGGCAACAGTTTGGGGAAGGCCCTTTCCTAATTTCAGCACGACAATGCCCCCGTGCACAAAGCGAGGTCCATACAGAAATGATTTGTAAAGTTTGGTGTGGAAGAACTTGACTGGACTGCAGCGAGCCCTGACCTCAACCCCATCGAACACCTTTGGGATCAATTGGAATGCCGAATAAGAGCCAGGCCTAATCGCCCAACATCAGTGCCTGACCTCACTAACGCTCTTGTGGCTGAATGGAAGCAAGTCCCCGCAGCAATGTTCCAACATCTAGTGGAAAGCCTTCCCAGAAGAGTGGAGGCTGTTATAGCAGCAATGTTCCAACATCTAGTGGAAAGCCTTCCCAGAAGAGTGGAGGCTGTTATAGCAGCAATGTTCAAACATCTAGTGGAAAGCCTTCCCAGAAGAGTGGAGGCTGTTATAGCAGCAATGTTCCAACATCTAGTGGAAAGCCTTCCCAGAAGAGTGGAGGCTGTTACAGCAGCAATGTTCCTACATCTAGTGGAAAGCCTTCCCAGAAGAGTGGAGGCTGTTATAGCAGCAATGTTCCAACATCTAGTGGAAAGCCTTCCCAGAAGAGTGGAGGCTGTTATAGCAGCAATGTTCCAACATCTAGTGGAAAGCCTTCCCAGAAGAGTGGAGGCTGTTATAGCAGCAATGTTCCAACATCTAGTGGAAAGCCTTCCCAGAAGAGTGGAGGCTGTTATAGCAGCAATGTTCCAACATCTAGTGGAAAGCCTTCCCAGAAGAGTGGAGGCTGTTATAGCAGCAAAGAGGGAACCAACTACATTTTGGAATGAGATGTTCAACAAACAGGTGTCCACATACTTTTGGTCATGTAGTGTATTTGAGTTAACTACCATGTTTTCTCTGCCCATGTAGGCAGCCTACTTTATTTCAATGAGTCCACACTTGCTAGGTGCAGTTGAACCATCACACCCAACTAGGAGAGGAGAGGCAGGCTACTGAAGTTGAAGCAGCGAATTCTGAGTGTGTAAATAATGAGAAAAATATGTGCTTTTAATACAATGGGTAGGCTGACTGTTTCCAAATCATCTCTGGGGACAACTAAAATATTTTCATCCCAAAGTTGTCTGTCTGACCGACTGCATGAACAATGCCGCCCACACCGCAGTGATGTCTGTCTGGACCCACAGGTGCAGCCCTCTAGCACAAACCACAGGTGCAGCCCTCTGGCACAAACCACAGGTGCAGCCTTCTAGCACAAACCACAGGTGCAGCCCTCTAGCACAAACCACAGGTGCAGCCCTCTAGCACAAACCACAGGTGCAGCCTTCTAGCACAAACCACAGGTGCAGCCCTCTAGCACAAACCACAGGTGCAGCCCTCTAGCACAAACCACAGGTGCAGCCCTCTAGCACAAACCACAGGTGCAGCCTTCCAGCACAAACCACTGAAAAATAGGTATTATTTGCAGGCAATTTCCATGCATTTTATGGATTCTCAATGACCCATAATGATGAGTTGATATCCTGAACTTACTTATCGTCCAGGTACAATGTGACAATGACTAGACCCACTGTCATTTACAGTAATGCTTTAATTAAAATATCTTGATCTTTGCTCTGACTCTGTGTACACCCAGCCCTGTCTTGGTGATGACTCTGTCTATACCCAGCCCTGTCTTGGTGATGACTCTGACTCTGACTACACCCAGCCCTGTCCTGGTGATGACTCTGACTCTGTGTACACCCAGCCCTGTCCTGGTGATGACTCTGACTACACCCAGCCCTGTCTTGGTGATGACTCTGACTCTGACTACACCCAGCCCTGTCTTGGTGATGACTCTGACTACACCCAGCCCTGTCTTGGTGATGACTCTGACTACACCCAGCCCTGTCTTGGTGATGACTCTGACTACACCCAGCCCTGTCTTGGTGATGACTCTGACTACACCCAGCCCTGTCTTGGTGATGACTCTGACTCTGACTACACCCAGCCATGTCTTGGTGATGACTCTGACTACACCCAGCCCTGTCCTGGTGATGACTCTGACTACACCCAGCCCTGTCTTGGTTCTGACTCTGACTACACCCAGCCCTGTCCTGGTGATGACTCTGACTACACCCAGCCCTGTCTTGGTGATGACTCTGACTCTGACTACACCCAGCCATGTCTTGGTGATGACTCTGACTACACCCAGCCCTGTCCTGGTGATGACTCTGACTCTGACTACACCCAGCCCTGTCCTGGTGATGACTCTGACTACACCCAGCCATGTCTTGGTGATGACTCTGACTCTGACTACACCCAGCCATGTCTTGGTGATGACTCTGACTACACCCAGCCCTGTCCTGGTGATGACTCTGACTCTGACTACACCCAGCCCTGTCCTGGTGATGACTCTGACTACACCCAGCCATGTCTTGGTGATGACTCTGACTCTGACTACACCCAGCCATGTCCTGGTGATGACTCTGTCTACACCCAGCCCTGTCTTGGTGATGACTCTGACTACACCCAGCCCTGTCTTGGTAATGACTCTGACTACACCCAGCCCTGTCCTGGTGATGACTCTGACTACACCCAGCCCTGTCTTGGTGATGACTCTGACTACACCCAGCCCTGTCTTGGTGATGACTCAGGCTACACCCAGCCCTGTCTTGGTTCTGACTCTGACTACACCCAGCCCTGTCTTGGTGATGACTCTGACTACACCCAGCCATGTCTTGGTGATGACTCTGACTACACCCAGCCATGTCTTGGTGATGACTCTGACTACACCCAGCCATGTCTTGGTGATGACTCTGACTACACCCAGCCCTGTCTTGGTAATGACTCTGACTACACCCAGCCCTGTCCTGGTGATGACTGATTTTGACTCTGATTACACCAAAAATGAGTAGAGCAGCATATTGTTAATAGTTAATGGGATTGATGTCTGAGAGGCATGCCCTTGGAACCTTGTGTAGAGGTAGGGAGGGTTAAGGTTAGGGTCGAGGGTCTAGGGTTTTGTCCTAGGATTATTTATATTCTCCATTGTATGCCTTGTTGGACAAGCAACTCTCTCTCCACCTCACTACCCCACTGAACGCTGGCACTAGGGTGATTCATACTGTTTGGCCAGGCTGGGATGAGAACCAGTCTGTGGTCAGCTAGTGGAGAGGACACATTATGCTGTAGACAGACAGTCCCTAGCGTGCTCCAACATCAACAGGAAGTGACTAGTGATTCCTGTTATTGCAGGTCTTCTCTCCTCGTTTTCCAATCATCTATTCCTCCTATTGCGTCCTGCTACAGATCCCTGTCTCCTCACTGTAACATGGCTGGGAGGTCAGTGACTCCACTCTGCCACATTAACAGGGTGGGTGTGACCAGGGTGGGGGTGTGACCAGGGTGGGGGTGTGAGCAGGGTGGGGGTGACCAGGGTGTGGGTGTGAGCAGGGTGGGTGTGTGAACAGGGTGGGGGTGTGAGCAGGGTGGGGGTGTGAGCAGGGTGGGGGTGTGAGCAGGGTGGGGGTGTGTGCAGGGTGGGGGTGTGACCAGGGTGGGGGTGTGAGCAGGGTGGGGGTGTGAGCAGGGTGGGGGTGTGAGCAGGGTGGGGGTGTGAGCAGGGTGGGGGTGTGAGCAGGGTGGGGGTGTGACCAGGGTGGGGGTGTGACCAGGGTAGGGGGTGACCAGGGTAGGGGGGGTGACCAGGGTGGGGGTGTGACCAGGGTGGGGGTGTGAGCAGGGTGGGGGTGTGACCAGGGTGGGTGTGTGAGCAGGGTGGGGGTGTGACCAGGGTGGGGGTGTGAGCAGGGTGGGGGTGTGAGCAGGGTGGGGGTGACCAGGGTGGGGGTGTGAGCAGGGTGGGGGTGTGAGCAGGGTGGGGGTGACCAGGGTGGGGGTGTGAGCAGGGTGGGGGTGACCAGGGTGGGGGTGAGCAGGGTGGGGGTGAGCAGGGTGGGGGTGAGCAGGGTGGGGGTGACCAGGGTGGGGGTGAGCAGGGTGGGGGTGACCAGGGTGGGGGTGTGAGCAGGGTGGGGATGACCAGGGTGGGGGTGTGACCAGGGTGGGGGTGTGACCAGGGTGGGGGTGTGACCAGGGTGGGGGTGTGAGCAGGGTGGGGGTGTGAGCAGGGTGGGGGTGACCAGGGTGGGGGTGTGAGCAGGGTGGGGGTGTGAGCAGGGTGGGGGTGACCAGGGTGGGGGTGTGAGCAGGGTGGGGGTGACCAGGGTGGGGGTGAGCAGGGTGGGGGTGACCAGGGTGGGGGTGAGCAGGGTGGGGGTGACCAGGGTGGGGGTGTGAGCAGGGTGGGGATGACCAGGGTGGGGGTGTGACCAGGGTGGGGGTGTGACCAGGGTGGGGGTGAGCAGGGTAGGGGGTGTGACCAGGGTAGGGGGTGTGACCAGGGTAGGGGGTGTGACCAGGGTGGGGGTGTGACCAGGGTAGGGGGTGTGACCAGGGTAGGGGGTGACCAGGGTGGGGGTGTGACCAGGGTGGGGGTGTGACCAGGGTGGGGGTGACCAGGGTGGGGGTGTGAGCAGGGTGGGGGTGACCAGGGTGGGGGTGTGACCAGGGTGGGGGTGAGCAGGGTGGGGGTGACCAGGGTGACCAGGGTGGGGGTGTGAGCAGGGTGGGGATGACCAGGGTGGGGGTGTGACCAGGGTGGGGGTGTGACCAGGGTGGGGGTGTGACCAGGGTGGGGGTGTGACCAGGGTGGGGGTGACCAGGGTGGGGGTGTGAGCAGGGTGGGGGTGACCAGGGTGGGGGTGTGACCAGGGTGGGGGTGAGCAGGGTGGGGGTGACCAGGGTGACCAGGGTGGGGGTGTGAGCAGGGTGGGGATGACCAGGGTGGGGGTGTGACCAGGGTGGGGGTGAGCAGGGTGGGGGTGACCAGGGTGGGGGTGTGAGCAGGGTGGGGGTGACCAAGGTGGGGGTGACCAGGGTGGGGGTGACCAGGGTGGGGGTGACCAGGGTGTGTGTGACCAGGGTGGGGGTGTGAGCAGGGTCGGGGTGTGAGCAGGATGGGGGTGTGAGCAGGGTGGGGGTGTGAGCAGGTTGGGGGTGTGAGCAGGGTGGGGGTTTGAGCAGGGTGGGGGTGTGAGCAGGGTGGGTGTGAGCAGGATGGGGGTGTGAGCAGGGTCGGGGTGTGAGCAGGATGGGGGTGTGAGCAGGGTGGGGTTGTGAGCAGGGTGGGGGTGTGAGCAGGATGGGGGTTTGAGCAGGGTGGGGGTGTGAGCAGGGTGGGGGTGTGAGCAGGGTGGGGGTGTGAGCAGGGTGGGGGGGTGAGCAGGATGGGGGTGTGAGCAGGGTAGAGACTACTAGAGGGTAGAGACTACTAGAGGGTAGAGACTACTAGAGGGTAGAGACTGCTAGAGGGTAGAGACTGCTAGAGGGTAGAGACTACTAGAGGGTAGAGACTACTAGAGGGTAGAGACTGCTAGAGGGTAGAGACTACTAGAGGGTAGAGACTGCTAGAGGGTAGAGACTGCTAGAGGGTAGAGACTACTAGAGGGTAGAGACTACTAGAGGGTAGAGACTAGAGGGTAGAGACTGCTAGAGGGTAGAGACTACTAGAGAGTAGAGACTGCTAGAGGGTAGAGACTACCAGAGAGTAGAGACTACCAGAGAGTAGAGACTACTAGAGGGTAGAGACTACTAGAGGGTAGAGACTACTAGAGGGTAGAGACTACTAGAGGGTAGATACTGGGTGGGTGGAGGCTACTAGAGGGTAGAGACTACTAAAGGGTATAGACTACTAGAGGGTAGAGACTACTAGAGGGTAGAGACTACTAGAGGGTAGAGACTGCTAGAGGGTAGAGCCTACTAGAGGGTAGAGACTACTAGAGGGTAGAGACTACTAGAGGGTAGAGACTACTAGAGGGTAGAGACTACTAGAGGGTAGAGACTACTAGAGGGTAGAGACTGCTAGAGGGTAGAGACTACTAGAGGGTAGAGACTACTAGAGGGTAGAGACTGCTAGAGGGTAGAGACTGCTAGAGGGTAGAGACTACTAGAGAGTAGAGGCTACTAGAGGGTAGAGAGGGTAGAGACTACTAGAGGGTAGAGACTACTAGAGAGTAGAGACTACTAGAGGGTAGAGACTGCTAGAGGGTAGAGACTGCTAGAGGGTAGAGACTACTAGAGGGTAGAGACTACTAGAGGGTAGAGACTGCTAGAGGGTAGAGACTACTAGAGGGTAGAGACTACTAGAGGGTAGAGACTACTAGAGGGTAGAGACTACTAGAGGGTAGAGACTACTAGAGGGTAGAGACTGCTAGAGGGTAGAGACTGCTAGAGGGTAGAGACTGCTAGAGGGTAGAGACTGCTAGAGGGTAGAGACTGCTAGAGGGTAGAGACTACTAGAGGGCAGAGACTACTAGAGGGCAGAGACTACTAGAGGGTAGAGACTACTAGAGGGTAGAGCCTACTAGAGGGTAGAGACTGCTAGAGGGTAGAGACTACTAGAGGGTAGAGACTACTAGAGGGTAGAGACTGCTAGAGGGTAGAGACTACTAGAGGGCAGAGACTACTAGAGGGTAGAGCCTACTAGAGGGTAGAGCCTACTAGAGGGTAGAGACTGCTAGAGGGTAGAGACTAGACGGTAGAGTAGTATCTAACTAATAGAGTTGGCTCAGATGGATGGACAGACAGAGAGTTGGCTCAGATGATGGGCAGACAGACAGTTGGCTCAGATGATGGGCAGACAGACAGACAGTTGGCTCAGATGATGGGCAGACAGACAGACAGCCATACAGACAGTTGGCTCAGATGATGGGCAGACAGACAGACAGTTGGCTCAGATGATGGGCAGACAGACAGACAGTTGGCTCAGATGATGGGCAGACAGACAGACAGTTGGCTCAGATGATGGGCAGACAGACAGACAGTTGGCTCAGATGACAGACAGACAGACAGACAGACAGACAGACAGACAGACAGTTGGCTCAGATGATGGGCAGACAGACAGACAGTTGGCTCAGATGATGGGCAGACAGACAGACAGACAGACAGACAGTTGGCTCAGATGATGGGCAGACAGACAGACAGTTGGCTCAGATGATGGGCAGACAGACAGACAGACAGTTGGCTCAGATGATGGGCAGACAGACAGACAGACAGTTGGCTCGGATGATGGGCAGACAGACAGACAGACAGTTGGCTCGGATGATGGGCAGACAGACAGACAGACAGTTGGCTCAGATGATAGGCAGACAGACAGACAGTTGGCTCAGATGATGGGCAGACAGACAGACAGTTGGCTCGGATGATGGGCAGACAGACAGACAGACAGTTGGCTCGGATGATGGGCAGACAGACAGACAGACAGACAGACAGTTGGCTCAGATGATGGGCAGACAGACAGACAGACAGTTGGCTCAGATGATAGACAGACAGACAGTTGGCTCGGATGATGGGCAGACAGACAGACAGTTGGCTCATGATGGCAGACAGACAGACAGTTGGCTCATGATGGGCAGAGGCTGACTCAGTAACTAGTCCAGTTAACCCTCCTGTTGGCAGCATCTTTCTAGCTAATGCGTTCTGTCTGAATGTTGTTGTCTAGACTGTAGAACCATCCTACTCGTAGTGTTATTCTGTTTCCCCTCTGAGTGGCCCTTCAGTTGACACACATTCATGTTGTATCTTGTGTTTAGCCAGAGGCATCAGGTTCTAGTAGCATGCTCCCACATGATGATTTTCTTCTGTTGTTATGAGTCATGTTGGGTTGTGTTGCAGACAGTATTTAGCTACAGTCTCATGTTGTCTATCTGTTGTGTTTCAGGGGGCCCGTCATGGTGGGTTGTGTTACAGACAGTATTTAGCTACAGTCTCATGTTGTCTATCTGTTGTGTTTCAGGGGGCCCTTGTCTGGCTGCGGGACAAAGATCAGCTCCTTCCTGCTACTGTCAGCTCCTGTTACCACGACGACGGATCCCTGGTCCTCACCACCAACTATGAGAAGGTAAGAGGGACAAACTACCTAAACTACCTACTGGGACAAACCAAACTACCTACTGGGACAAACCAAACTACCTACTGGGACAAACCAAACGACCTAAACTACCTACTGGGACAAACCAAACTACCTACTGGGACAAACCAAACGACCTAAACTACCTAATGGGACAAACTAAACTACCTACTGGGACAAACCAAACTACCTACTGGGACAAACCAAACGACCTAAACTACCTACTGGGACAAACCAAACTACCTACTGGGACAAACCAAACTACCTACTGGGACAAACCAAACTACCTACTGGGACAAACCAAACTACCTACTGGGACAAACCAAACTACCTACTGGGACAAACCAAACTACCTACTGGGACAAACCAAACTACCTACTAGGACAAACCAAACTACCTAAACTACCTACTGGGACAAACCAAACTACCTACTTGGACAAACCAAACTACCTACTGGGACAAACCAAACGACCTAAACGACCTACTGGGACAAACCAAACTACCTACTGGGACAAACCAAACGACCTAAACTACCTACTGGGACAAACCAAACTACCTAATGGGACAAACCAAAGGACCTAAACTACCTAATGGGACAAACCAAACGACCTAAACAAATTACTGAGACAAACCAAACAACCTAAACTACCTAATGGGACAAACCAAACGACCTACTGGGACAAACCAAACTACCTACTGGGACAAACCAAACGACCTAAACTACCTACTGGGACAAACCAAACTACCTAATGGGACAAACCAAACTACCTACTGGGACAAACCAAACGACCTAAACTAATTACTGGGACAAACCAAACTACCTACTGGGACAAACCAAACTACCTACTGGGACAACCAAACAACCTAAACTACCTACTGGGACAAACCAAACTACCTACTGGGACAAACCAAACGACCTAAACTACCTAATGGGACAAACTAAACTACCTACTGGGACAAACCAAACGACCTACTGGGACAAACCAAACAAACCAAACTACCTACTGGGACAAACCAAACAACCTAAACTACCTACTGGGACAAACCAAACTACCTACTGGGACAAACCAAACAACCTAAACTACCTACTGGGACAAACCAAACGACCTACTGGGACAAACCAAACAAACCAAACTACCTAATGGGACAAACCAAACTACCTACTGGGACAAACCAAACGACCTAAACTACCTACTGGGACAAACCAAACTACCTACTGGGACAAACCAAACTACCTAAACTACCTACTGGGACAAACCAAATGACCTAAACTACCTACTGGGACAAACTAAACTACCTACTGGGACAAACCAAACGACCTAAACTACCTACTGGGACAAACCAAACGACCTAAACTACCTAATGGGACAAACCAAACGACCTAAACTACCTACTGGGACAAACCAAACTACCTACTGGGACAAACCAAACTACCTACTGGGACAAACCAAACGACCTAAACTACCTACTGGGACAAACCAAACTACCTACTGGGACAAACCAAACGACCTAAACTACCTAATGGGACAAACTAAACTACCTACTGGGACAAACCAAACGACCTAAACTACCTACTGGGACAAACCAAACGACCTAAACTACCTACTGGGACAAACCAAACTACCTACTGGGACAAACCAAACTACCTAAACTACCTACTGGGACAAACCAAATGACCTAAACTACCTACTGGGACAAACTAAACTACCTACTGGGACAAACCAAACGACCTAAACTACCTACTGGGACAAACCAAACGACCTAAACTACCTAATGGGACAAACCAAACGACCTAAACTACCTACTGGGACAAACCAAACTACCTACTGGGACAAACCAAACTACCTACTGGGACAAACCAAACGACCTAAACTACCTACTGGGACAAACCAAACTACCTACTGGGACAAACCAAATGACCTAAACTACCTAATGGGACAAACTAAACTACCTACTGGGACAAACCAAACGACCTAAACTACCTACTGGGACAAATCAAACTACCTACTGGGACAAACCAAACGACCTAAACTACCTACTGGGACAAACCAAACTACCTACTGGGACAAACCAAACTACCTACTGGGACAAACCAAACTACCTACTGGGACAAACCAAACTACCTACTGGGACAAACCAAACTACCTACTGGGACAAACCAAACTACCTACTAGGACAAACCAAACTACCTAAACTACCTACTGGGACAAACCAAACTACCTACTTGGACAAACCAAACTACCTACTGGGACAAACCAAACGACCTAAACGACCTACTGGGACAAACCAAACTACCTACTGGGACAAACCAAACGACCTAAACTACCTACTGGGACAAACCAAACTACCTAATGGGACAAACCAAAGGACCTAAACTACCTAATGGGACAAACCAAACGACCTAAACAAATTACTGAGACAAACCAAACAACCTAAACTACCTAATGGGACAAACCAAACGACCTACTGGGACAAACCAAACTACCTACTGGGACAAACCAAACGACCTAAACTACCTACTGGGACAAACCAAACGACCTAAACTAATTACTGGGACAAACCAAACTACCTACTGGGACAAACCAAACTACCTACTGGGACAACCAAACAACCTAAACTACCTACTGGGACAAACCAAACTACCTACTGGGACAAACCAAATGACCTAAACTACCTAATGGGACAAACTAAACTACCTACTGGGACAAACCAAACGACCTACTGGGACAAACCAAACTACCTACTGGGACAAACCAAACAACCTAAACTACCTACTGGGACAAACCAAACTACCTACTGGGACAAACCAAACAACCTAAACTACCTACTGGGACAAACCAAACTACCTACTGGGACAAACCAAACTACCTAATGGGACAAACCAAACTACCTACTGGGACAAACCAAACGACCTAAACTACCTACTGGGACAAACCAAACGACCTAAACTACCTACTGGGACAAACCAAACTACCTACTGGGACAAACCAAACTACCTAAACTACCTACTGGGACAAACCAAATGACCTAAACTACCTACTGGGACAAACTAAACTACCTACTGGGACAAACCAAACGACCTAAACTACCTACTGGGACAAACCAAACGACCTAAACTACCTAATGGGACAAACCAAACGACCTAAACTACCTACTGGGACAAACCAAACTACCTACTGGGACAAACCAAACTACCTACTGGGACAAACCAAACTACCTACTGGGACAAACCAAACTACCTACTGGGACAAACCAAACGACCTACTGGGACAAGCCAAACGACCTACTAGGACAAACCAAACTACCTGCTGGGACAAACCAAACTACCTAAACTAATTACTGAGACAAACCAAACGACCTAAACTAATTACTGAGACAAACCAAACGACCTAAACTAATTACTGAGACAAACCGAACGACCTAAACTAATTACTGAGACAAACCGAACAACCTCTAGCAATGAGATGCAGTGCCTTAGACCGCTGAGCCAAACATGCCAAACCCTCTTCCTCTAGACCAAGTGTGTCAAACTCATTTTGCCCTTTTGGGTCTGCATTCAGTCTTCAACGAGGTCCGGAGGGCCACACGGAAAATGTGTTATATTGCCTCAACTTCAAAATAGGGCTGTTACGGTCATGGAATTTTGGATGATGGTAATTGGCAAGCCAAATTACCGCGGTCACCGTAATACCAGTTAGTATAGCAACACTCCTGACTGCATGTGCTGCCATAGAAATAGAATGACTAGAGCGGGGTCCCAATTCAACTCATTCATATTTATAACTGTATAAACTGGCTTAATGTTGCTGGACCCCAGGAAGAGTAGCTGCTGCCTCGCCAGGAACTAATGGGGATCCATAACAAACCCCAGGAAGAGTAGCTGCTGCCTTGGCAGGAACTAATGGGGATCCATAACAAACCCCAGGAAGAGTAGCTGCTGCCTTGACAGGAACTAATGGGGATCCATAACAAACCCCAGGAAGAGTAGCTGCTGCCTTGGCAGGAACTAATGGGGATCCATAATAAACCCCAGGAAGAGTAGCTGCTGCCTTGGCAGGAACTAATGGGGATCCATAATAAACCCCAGGAAGAGTAGCTGCTGCCTTGGCAGGAACTAATGGGGATCCATAATAAACCCCAGGAAGAGTAGCTGCTGCCTTGGCAGGAACTAATGGGGATCCATAATAAACCCCAGGAAGAGTAGCTGCTGCCTTAGCAGGAACTAATTGGGATACAAATATAATACAAATGATGGCGTAATGGGTGGACTGGCGACCATTCACTAGCTTCTTTACCCACAAAGTCGTGAACCAAACCCATTTGCAAAACCCTACCTTTAACTCTAACCTTAACCACAGTGCTAACCTTATGCCTAACCTAACCTTATATTAAGACCAAAAAGCTGTGGAATCTGGCTTTGTGGCTGGGGAATCTGACTTTGTGGCTGGGGAATCTGACTTTGTGGCTGGGGAATCTTACTTTGTGGCTGGGGAATCTGACTTTGTGGCTGGGGAATCTGACTTTGTGGCTGTGGAATCTGACTTTGTGGCTGTGGAATCTGACTTTGTGGCTGGGGAATCTGACTTTGTGGCTGGGGAATCTTACTTTGTGTCTGGGGAATCTGACTTTGTGGCTGGGGAATCTGACTTTGTGGCTGTGGAATCTGACTTTGTGGCTGTGGAATCTGACTTTGTGGCTGGGGAATCTGACTTTGTGACTGTGGAATCTGACTTTGTGGATATGGAAGCTAGTGAAAACCCAACCCTTTCCTTGTCTCAGCAAGGAGCAACAAAGTTTCATCATGTTATATATTACATTTACATTTACATTTAAGTCATTTAGCAGACGCTCTTATCCAGAGCGACTTACAAATTGGAAAGTTCATACATATTCATCCTGGTCCCCCCGTGGGGAATGAACCCACAACCCTGGCGTTGCAAGCGCCATGCTCTACCAACTGAGCCACACGGGACCACGGGACCCTCTACCAACTGAGCCACACGGGACCATATATAAAAGTATCAAATCAAATCAAATCAAAGTTTATTTGTCACGTGCGCCATTACAACCTTACAGTGAAATGCTTACTTACAGGCTCTAATCAATAGTGCAAAAAAGGTATTAGGTGAACAATAGGGAAGTAAAGAAATAAAACAACAGTAAAAAGACAGGCTATATACAGTAGCGAGGCTATATACAGTAGACAGGCTATATACAGTAGCGAGGCTATATACAGTACAGGCTATATACAGTAGCGAGGCTATATACAGTAGAGAGGCTCTATACAGTAGAGCGGCTATATACAGTAGGGAAGCTATATACAGTAGAGAGGCTATATACAGTAGAGAGGCTATATACAGTAGAGAGGCTATATACAGTAGAGAGGCTGTATACAGACACCGGTTAGTCAGGCTGATTGAGGTAGTATGTACATGAATGTATAGTTAAAGTGACTATGCATATATGATAAACGGAGAGTAGCAGCAGCGTAAAAAGAGGGGTTGGGGGGGGGCACACAATGCAAATAGTCTGGGTAGCCATTTGATTACCTGTTCAGGAGTCTTATGGCTTGGGGGTAAAAACTGTTGAGAAGCCTTTTTGTCCTAGACTTGGCACTCCCGTCCTGCTTGCCAAGTCCAGGATCCAGTTGCAGAGGGAGGTGTTTAGTCCCAGGGTCCTTAGCTTATTGATGCGCTTTGAGGGTACTATGGTATTGAATGCTGAGCTGTAGTCAATGAATAGCATTCTCACATAGGTGTTCCTTTTGTCCAGGTGGGAAAGGGCAGTGTGGAGTCCAATAGACATTGCATCATTGCAAAAATCACTGAAGCTGGAGACTTATATTTCCCTCACCAACTTTAAACATCAGCTATCTGAGCAGCTAACCGATCGCTGCAGCTGTACATAGTCCATCTGTAAATAGCCCACCCAATCTACCTACCTCATCCCCATATTTATTTACTTTGCTGCTCTTTTGCACACCAGTATCACTACTTACACACCATCATCTGCTCATCATCATCTGCTCATCTTTCACTCCAGTGTTAATCTGATAAATTGTAATTACTTTGCTACTATGGCCTATTTATTGCCTTACCTCCTCATGCTATTTGCACACAATGTATATAGACTTTCTTTTTTTCTACTGTGTCATTGACTTGTTTATTGTGTTATTGGCTTGTTTATTGTTTATTCCATGTGTAACTCTGTGTTGTTGTATGTGTCACACTGCTTTGCTTTATCTTGGCCAGGTCGCAGTTGTAAATGAGAACTTGTTCTTAACTACCTGGTTAAATAAAGGTGAAATAAAATTTTAAAGAATTAAAAATCTGTTTGATCTGTTCAGGTCTGGTCTGGTTTGATCTGTTCAGGTCTGGTCTGGTTTGATCTGTTCAGGTCTGGTCTGGTTTGATCTGTTCAGGTCTGGTCTGGTTTGATCTGTTCAGGTCTGGTTTGGTTTGTTCTGGTCTGGTTTGATCTGTTCAGGTCTGGTCGGGTTTGGTCTGGTCTGGTTTGATCTGTTCAGGTCTGGTCTGGTTTGGTCTGGTCTGGTTTGATCTGTTCAGGTCTGGTCTGGTCTGGTTTGATCTGTTCAGGTCTGGTTTGTTCTGGTCTGGATTGATCTGTTCTGGTCTGGTCTGGTTTGGTCTGGTCTGGTTTGATCTGTTCAGGTCTGGTCTGGTCTGGTTTGGTCTGGTCTGGTTTGATCTGTTCAGGTCTGGTCTGGTCTGGTCTGGTTTGATCTGTTCAGGTCTGGTTTGTTCTGGTCTGGATTGATCTGTTCAGGTCTGGTCTGGTTTGATCTGTTCAGGTCTGGTTTGTTCTGGTCTGGATTGATCTGTTCAGGTCTGGTCTGGTTTGTTCTGGTCTGGTTTGATCTGTTCAGGTCTGGTCTGGTTTGATCTGTTCAGGTCTGGTTTGATCTGTTCAGGTCTGGTCTGGTTTGGTCTGGTCTGGTCTGGTTTGGTCTGGTCTGGTCTGGTTTGATCTGTTCAGGTCTGGTCTGGTTTGGTCTGTTCAGGTCTGGTCTGTTCAGGTCTGGTCTGGTTTGGTCTGTTCAGGTCTGGTCTGGTTTGATCTGTTCAGGTCTGGTTTGATCTGTTCAGGTCTGGTCTGGTTTGGTTTGGTCTGGTTTGGTCTTTTCTGGTCTAGTTTGGTCTAGTCTGGTCTTGGACTGATGTTGCATCAGGTGCTGGCTGTCCTGTATATTGTTCCTTGTTCCTAGACAGTACATTCTAATCCAAAGGCCCTAGGTTACCCCCAGAGCCCAAATGTACATGACATCTGCCCTGTCCCCATTCATAGGCTCTGTCACCCAGCTGTCCTCCTCACCCGTACCCCAGGCTTCATGCTATTCCTGGAGGCCTCTGCTGTGCTGTTCTGAGGCTGGATCTAAATGTGGACAACATGTGTGTTCTAGTGGCAGCTAGCTCTGTTGAAGTTGCTTCACAAGGTCACAGGTCAACTCTCAGCATGGCTGGAGTCTATCATCTTTACAGTATCTCTCCACCAGGCTGGGAATACACAGCCGTTCTCACTGAAGACGTGATAATGATTTTATACGGGGTCCGTGCGCAGTGAGATGTAAATCTGAGGAGTCCGAGAGAACGCCCTGTGGAGAAACATGTTTTAGTCTCGGCTCCTAATACATCTCTCATGACAGAGACTGTTGTTTTCTCATGTCCAGAAAGACTGCTGGCATAGCCTATATTTCTCTGTGTGTATATAGGAGACATTCCCAGCCCTGTGTACTGTAGTATCTGGGGCATCCTGTTCTTAGCAGCAGCAGCTGACTACTGTTACTAGTCTATAGCAGTGATGGTATTAGCCTATAGCATCTGGTATTAGCAGTGATGGTATTAGCCTATAGCATCTGGTATTAGCAGTGATGGTATTAGCCTATAGCATCTGGTATTAGCAGTGATGGTATTAGCCTATAGCATCTGGTATTAGCAGTGATGGTATTAGCCTATAGCATCTGGTATTAGCAGTGATGGTATTAGCCTATAGCATCTGGTATTAGCAGTGATGGTATTAGCCTATAGCATCTGGTATTAGCAGTGATGGTATTAGCCTATATCATCTGGTATTAGCAGTGATGGTATTAGCCTATAGCATCTGGTATTAGCCTATAGCATCTGGTATTAGCCTATAGCATCTGGTTTAGCAGTGATGGGAAGTTCAGCTCTTTTTACTGACTCTGAACTTTTCGACTCCTTCAGTGAAGAAAGCTATTATTTCGACAAATATATATATATTTTTTTCTCTTTTTTAATTTTCTTTATACCCCTTTTTCTCCCTAATTGGTAGTTACAGTCTTGTCCCATCGCTGCAACTCCCATACGGATTCGGGAGAAGCGAAGGTCGAGAGCCATGCATCCTCTGAAACACAACCCAGCCAAGCCGCACTGCTTCTTGATACAATGCCCGCTTGACCCGGAAGCCAGCCGCACCAAAGTGTCGGAGGAAACACCGTACACCTGGTGACCGTGTCAGTATGCACTGCACCTGGCCCGCCACAGGAGTCGCTAGTGCGCGATGGGACAAGAACATCCCTGCCGGCCGAACCCTCCCCTAATCCGGACGACGCTGGGCCAATTGTGCGCCCCCCCATGAGTCTCCCGGTCGCAGCCGGCGACAGAGCCTGGACTCAAACCCAGGATCTCTAGTGACTTAGACCACTGCGCCACTCGGGGGGCCCTCTTTCGACTAACGATGAACTGAAAACTCGAAAGCGTCATGATTCTACAAGCCTCTTGTTAATGTCCTTAACCATAGTGGGCTTACTGGAGCTTTCATTTGATTCTGAGACTTGTAGAAGTTTAAAGATGCACTATGCAGAAATCCCTCCGCCATTTCCTGGTTTAAATTTGAATAGTTTGCTTAATTTTTGTTTATGTGAAAAAACAAGGAAGTACAGTGTAGCGAATCATTGTACCATCTAAACCACTGTCACATATTCTGCCATAACCAAAAATATTGTATTTTCTGCCGTTTGAAGCAGGTGTACAAAACCAAAAGTAAAAGACGCAAAAACGAAACTTAAGGGGAAGCATAGAAATAGAGCACACAGAACTGATCTACCACTTCTTAGACTGGCTTTCATGACATATCTATAACATACATTTCTATGTGGATTTGGTCAGGTTGCCCAAAAAAGTTACATATTTCAGCTTTAAACAATGTGCATTTGTTGATTGTTAGACATACGTACAACTAAGAATATTTCTTCATACATTTGAAACATTTGAAAGTACTAGTTGTGGCCGCCACCGGACTAGCTTGTCAACAACTTTTGGAGGAATGCATTGCTTGACTGTCGTGAAAGTGAAACGCAGTTTACAAACTGCAGCTCCCCAAATGATTCGTTCTGGAGTAGGAGTTTGTTGAGCAGAGGCCGGGTATGACTTAGTTCTAGAAAGCTGTGTCCCATCATAACATTCAATAATCAATTAGTTTCATTCATTATTGCACCATGTGATCAATTATCAGATCTAAACATGTATTTTTCTTCTTTATGCTGCCTGCAGCGTGATCTATTTTCCCTGGTGCACACGGTGGGCAGTTGGTGGAGCAGGAGCATGTGTCAGGAGTCACTGAGCCAGAGGAGCTCCTATTAGTCCTTCTGTAGATTTCATTGCGGCCGGCAGGTCAAACAAACGACTAAAAACACTCTGAAAAAACGAATCATGACTCTGGAGCCAGTAAAACGAGTCGTTCAGCTAGGCATGGTCGAGATGGGGCCTGAGTACTCAACAGCAATGCTGAGGGATATAGATAGAGTACCACCGTAATGCTGAGGATGTGGATGGGTGACCACAGTAATACTGGGATATGGATCAGTACCACAGCAATACTGGGATTATGATCAGTACTACAGTAATACTGGGATATGATGAGTACCACAGTAATACTGGGATATGATGAGTACTACAGTAATACTGGGATATGATGAGTACTACAGTAATACTGGGATATGATGAGTACCACAGTAATACTGGGATATGATGAGTACCACAGTAATACTGGGATATGATGAGTACCACAGTAATACTGGGATATGATCAGTACCACAGTAATACTGGGATATGATCAGTACTACAGTAATACTGGGATATGATGAGTACCACAGTAATACTGGGATATGATGAGTACCACAGTAATACTGGGATATGATCAGTACCACAGTAATACTGGGATATGATCAGTACAACAGTAATACTGGGATATGATGAGTACCACAGTAATACTGGGATATGATGAGTACTACAGTAATACTGGGATATGATGAGTACTACAGTAATACTGGGATATGATGAGTACCACAGTAATACTGGGATATGATGAATACCACAGTAATACTGGGATATGATGAGTACCACAGTAATACTGGGATATGATGAATACTACAGTAATACTGGGATATGATGAGTACTACAGTAATACTGGGATATGATGAGTACCACAGTAATACTGGGATATGATGAGTACTACAGTAATACTGGGATATGATGAGTACTACAGTAATACTGGGATATGATGAGTACTACAGTAATACTGGGATATGATGAGTACCACAGTAATACTGGGATATGATGAGTACCACAGTAATACTGGGATATGATCAGTACCACAGTAATGCCTCAGAGACAGGATTTATTGCAGAATCGTGCTGGCATGATGATGAAATATTGACGTATGATTCTCTCTCCTGCCCCACTAATCTGCTCCAGAGATTACAGCTGTGCAACTACTGTGTTTCCCAGAGGGCCCTAGTGTGGATTCTACTGTAATCTAGCGTACCGTTCATCACTACTGTAATCTAGTCTACTGTTCATCACTACTGTAGTCTAGTCTACTGTTCATCACTACTGTAGTCTAGTCTACTGTTCATCACTACTGTAGTCTAGTCTACTGTTCATCACTACTGTAATCTAGCGTACTGTTCATCACTACTGTAATCTAGCGTACTGTTCATCACTACTGTAATCTAGTCTACTCTTCATAACTACTGTAATCTAGCGTACTGTTCATCACTACTGTAATCTAGCGTACTGTTCATCACTACTGTAATCTAGTCTACTGTTCATCACTACTGTAATCTAGCGTACTGTTCATCACTACTGTAATCTAGTCTACTGTTCATCACTACTGTAATCTAGTCTACTGTTCATCACTACTGCAATCTAGTCTACTGTTCATCACTACTGTAATCTAGCGTACTGTTCATCACTACTGTAATCTAGCGTAATGTTCATCACTACTGTAATCTAGTCTACTACTCATCACTACTGTAGTCTAGTCTACTGTTCATCACTACTGTAATCTAGCGTACTGTTCATCACTACTGTAATCTAGCGTACTGTTCATCACTACTGTAATATAGTCTACTGTGCATCACTACCGTAATCTAGCGTACTGTTCATCACTACTGTAATATAGCGTACTGTTCATCACTACTGTAATCTAGCGTACTGTTCATCACTACTGTAATCTAGCGTACTGTTCATCACTACTGTAATCTAGCGTACTGTTCATCACTACTGTAATCTAGCGTACTGTTCATCACTACTGTAATCTAGCGTACTGTTCATCACTACTGTAATATAGCGTACTGTTCATCACTACTGTAATCTAGCGTACTGTTCATCACTACTGTAATCTAGCGTACTGTTCATCACTACTGTAGTCTAGTTTACTGTTCATCCCTGTTGGTTCTACTGTAGTCTAGCGTGCTGTTCCTCCCTGTTGGTTCTACTGTAGTCTAGCGTACTGTTCATCACT